>NC_048896.1:28635742-28935742 GCF_011077185.1 Oxyura jamaicensis
TAGAATAAGTTTAGAATAAGTTTAGAATAAGTTTAGAATAAGTTTAGTTACAGAATAAGTTTAGTAAAGTGTGAAAGGATGCTTTGCTGCCCTACTTTAATTTCATCCTTATCTTTGGTATCTACTGCTTGCAGTTTTGCTTTAGCAAATGCATGTTTTATGTCTGCTTAATATTTTTGTTGTGTAGCTCTCAAAGATTATCATATTTAGATGACCAAAGAAAGGGGAGAACAATAAAACAATACACTCATCTCTCCTAGATTAATAAGTGAACACAACACAAACAACAAAAGAACACCATACCTTCATGGTTACAAATATTCTATGGGTCAGGAAGCATCTAACAATTTAAAGTATTACCAGGCAGCCTATGGTAAAAACTTCTATGGTAAAAACCCTACCAAGCATACAATACAGTTTGCAAAAAAAGATTATCTTGACCTCTGCAATATCAATTTTGTGTATTTGAGCAATACCTAACATTTGTACTGTACTACATAGAACAGCTTTGAAAGCTAAACTAAACACAATATTTCTTTCTAATCACGTCATCAATCCAGGAGAATTAAAGTAAGGATTGTCCAAAAAGTGACTATTTGCTGTAGCCCAATATGGCACAGCAAATAAGAAGCAGACAACTAACCTCTTAACCGTTTATAATCAGTAAAACAGGAATGCGTGAAGATAATATAAAATCTTCAATTTAAATAAAAGTTGACTTGATCCAAACAAACTGTAGTACCAAGGAATTGTAGAATTCCAATAGAAATACCCAAATATGTGTAATATACCATATGTGAAGGCCTCCAGCCCTGGCTAGAGATCATCATAATTTCTATTCTTTTTGTTTTTGTTGTTACGGTTTCTTTTTTTTCTGAACTCAATATATTTATTCTTAATGTCAAAGAATTTCAGTGAATTTAAGAAAGCAGCAAAAAAAAAGCCCTCTGCCACTGCCATGCTAGTACAACAAAATTACAAAAGATTTCAGACATAAGTGAGACCATTCAAACCTCAAAGTTACATCACAATGAAAATACCTATTTTTAGAAAATCCCAATACTATCTGCACTAATAAGCACTAAAGAAGTTTAGTCATCTCTTGAAAATGAGAGAAAACTCACAGAATGGGACCGCAAGAAAAGCAACAGAAAAGTTTAAAAATAGAAGACCATAGCCAGTCTGAAAGATGTTTCTTTAAACGTATTGTAGCTACTGCTGTTACAAAGAAAAGGACATAGTTGTAGTGGGGCAAGACTGCAAATAAAGAGCTTTATAGAATTATTGAAATGAGTATTTTGTACCATGAGGATTCGTATCTTGTAAATAGAGTCAGTGTATCATTACTGACAGCTATAACTTTTCTAAAAGGAAGGACCAAATATTTGTCTCCTGGGCTGTATCATTACTTCATAAGATGCCACAAAAACTGCTTCAACGTCAATTTTTAAGATCTAAGATCGTCTTGCTTCAGATTGGTGCTTTAATGGGAAAGATAGTTGTAAATTAGTGCTGATATATCCTCCACAAACTGTATTTTAGGAGTTCCTACATATTACATATCATCATGTTAATGTAAATCAGAATACCTAATCAATGTTTTTAATGAGAGTATGGTCAGAAACTGTGTGTAACCTCCAGCAACTTGGAAGAGGTTAGGAAGAAGTTCAGACTGTCTACATTCTAACCAATCAACAGTAAACAACATAAGATAGAGAAAGTAAATTCCAAGTTATTCGTGTCATAAAAATTTTAAAGAGTGCAATCCCCATGTGTTCCTTTCCAGATCATATTAAAAAGTTTGGATAACTATTATGATCACATGCACTTTTAAATATTTACATTTAGTCTTTTAATTAGAAGACACCATTAAGACCTATCAATTAGCATTCAGCATGCCCTGCATTTGTCTTTGGAAGTGTAGATTACTTCACTTATCTGCTCTCCTATTTGCTGTTCTCCAACACTGAAAAACTCCCTCAGGCTTAGCATGAAACACCTCTAGTAGACTTTTTGTACACAGGATAACTTTAAGCAAGACGCCACCACAGTGCTCAGTTCAGAGATTCACACAGTGTGACTTCTATAACAAATTGCAGATATCGGGTCCCCAAATTATACCTTTTCCTGTTCCACTAACTAACAATAGTTTCTAGCATCGCATGATTCCTTTTCAGTTTTTACTGGAGAAAACGGTCAAGAGGTAGCAATCTGTTCTTCATGCTTCTCACTATCCCTTAAGCATATGTTTCAGTCTATTTCTAACTTAACTTTAGCCTTTCAACTCACTGGTCACTTTGCAGTCTAATACATCATTTATTTATTTATTTTAACAAGATATCTGCAAATAAGCAGTAGGAGAAAAGGTTACAAGGATATGTGCTAGCAGTCTTCGCATATTGTTATCCAACCTCAAACTGATCCATCCTTTATCTGTTTTCTTTCACAATATTTATTATTACTTTCTTGGCCAAATTCACCATTTTGGAAAGAGATATCATTGTCATTTAAAATGACCAATAGTAACAACTGCAACTTCAACCCATAGCCCAGCTAAATGTAGGAAGAATTACTAGTTTGCAAAGCCTTGGAAGCACTGGAAGCCAGAGAATACCTCAAATAGTTAAGGCTGGTATCATGCTGCCTTGAAACTGATGTATATTTTTCAGAAGAGGAGAACTAGGAATAAATAGGCTGTTTCAGTTCCAAGAATTTCCAATTCTACTTTACCTCTAGTGGAAAAAAAAATGCCAACAATAAAGTAAAAATGCAGTAATTATATCATTGGGATATATAATTATATATTAAATATAAAATTCTAACAAAAAGAAGCTATGAGATTTTCATATGGATACAGGCTACACTTGTCATTATAGAACATTGCTATCCACTGAGATCCTTTTAGCTTACAGAGTGAAATAATCACATAAATTTACTTGTATTGATACGTCTAAGTCATCATCTTACACAGGTCCTATTACATGAGATTGGAAGAATTGTTATTTATCTGATAGCACAGTTATTTGTATTTGTTCTATGGTACTTCTTATTGGGTATAACATTCTCTAATAATTTGTTCTGTTTTAAAGCCAAATGGTTTCCTGCATCTCATTAATAAATTAAGCTCTTTATTCCTAACCTAAAGGTACGCAGTAAAATACCCACTTAATACAATAGGGTAATTCCTTATTTAGTTCTAGCTTAATCATTTCTCTGTGTTATGTTGCAATAAAGGATTACATTTATGCTACATTAAGATGCTATTTTTATTTTAAAAACGACATTGATCTATGTTTCACTTGATCTTGATTAACTTCCATCTAACAGGTATAATTTTCCGTTTACACAACCTGTTAAATTTTCTGTGTAACTCTATATTAATTACGAGAAATGTAAATTAATAAAAAATAATATTTTCACTAAGTAATAAGAGAATTAACTATTTCAAGTAACCAAAAAGGAAAATTTCTCAGAATATGTAGTAAATTTAGTAGCAAAATACAGCATATAAACTCATTTTCGGTGGCCAAGATGGAAACTAGAACTTTTTTTTATGTATCTTTTATAATTTTGAGGCTGTTTCTGTCACATCGTGAGCAGGAGTAGACACTCTTCAGTAAAGTAAATAATAAAATAAGTAAATCATACACTTTGCAGGGTCCATTAAAAACATTTTGGTTCCTTTTTTGCATTGCCTGTCCTAAAAGTACATTGTTCAATTGAATCTCCAGTAAAGTAGCTTTATAAACAGACAGCAAAAGAAAAAAGTTAACGATATCAAGGTTTCAGAAGTTCAATAGCAGGAATATTATTTGATAGTTAATGTGTCTGCCATCTAATTCCTAAACCCAAGCGATCCTTGATTTCAGAAGCAGTAAGCAAAGAGCACATGTTACACATTTTCTTGTTTTCTGTCTTCCAGTATTTCATTCTTGTTTTCGGTAAGGAAGTCCATCTCAAATCCTGTAGTTGAAAAACAGCAGCACTATTCCTTTGTAAGGTCTGGAAATGAAGATCATGTAAGAAGAGACACTGTAAGCCCTGTCTATGCTCTAAGTCAAAAAGAAATTAACTAGTTTGTCTAGAAGTCAGATAGCTGCACTGGCACAAAACTGTATTTGAAGTAATAAATCCTGCTTAGAGCCATAATGGGACAAAGTCAAAAATAAAAAAATAAAAAATTAAAAAAAAAGAGTAGACTGGAATTCTCTGTATATTTAGCAAGCCTGGGGTCTGGATCTCCAAAATCATTTATCTGAATTGTGCTGTGTACTTAGTTCCTACTGAGGATATGGATCTGTTTCTCTTAAGTGCTACCGAACTAATACGTAAGCAGCCATCTGAGTATGTTAAAATATCAGCCAGAGGACTCTGACAGTCTCTGATGGAAAGGTCAGTTTTCAAATGAGAGATATTTTTTTTTCTTTTATAAGCAGTAGCCCATAATGAATAAGCAAATTGTACTTCACAATTGTAGCTCAACTAGAACATGGAAATTAATTGTGCCTATCAGTCAGCAAGCAGTAACCTGTCACAAGTGCCTGCACATATTAACTATGAAATGAGTCAAAAGAATAAATATTCAGTAGGAAAAAGCTGAGTGCATTGCATGTAGTTGTGTCTGCTTCCAGTAACATTCAGAGCACAGCTGTATTTGCTGTGTCAAACACAGATGCAAGTCTAAAGCCAAAGTGGGATTAATTAAGCAAGGGTTGTAGGATCACCATAGACTGATCCCAGCATAACAAATGAGATGAAGCCTTCAGTTCCTCCTGCATGCTGGCCAAAATTGTTCTACAGTAGGCTGTGCCTGGAAAGACAGCTCTGAAAGCATGTTAATTGGGTAACCTCTTACAATTAAACCATGGATTAATCTGCTTGTTAATGTTTGTCATTGTGGACAGACACTTTAAAAATCCCAGATACATTACTGCTGCCCACTGTGACCATCTGCAACAATCAACTCCTCGGAATAAATTTGAAAGTAGCACTTCATTTTGAGTTGACTATAGATAATACACCTGCTACTTCAGCAGCCTTTAAAAATTTGAAAAGATATTTTAGAGGAGATAATTAAAGCAAAGGTGTTTTTTTTTCCTTTTTTTTTTTTTTTCTGTGATTTCTACCAAGAGCTAGGATGATGCTGGAAATCAGTGGCCTGAAAAGACTGTACTTTTTATGCATATTATTACATATTAAGCATGCATACATTCAACAAATGATGAACAATCCAAATCTAGAAGAATTTAGACAAAGCCTTACCTACTAGGCTGACTGAAGAGGTGTATTGATTTACATAGCGAGGTTTTGGTAGTGGGTGGCTGCAGGGGTGGCCTCAGTGAGAATCCAGAAGCTGCCACGTTAGATAAGGCCAGCTCCAGCTGGCTCCAAAACAGACCCACCGCTGTGCAGAGCCGAGCCAAAAAGTGACACCGCTTGGGCCTCTGTGAGAGCAGATTTAAGAAAGGGGAGGGGGGAATCTGCTGCTCTACAGCAGCTGAGAGAGAGGCGTGAGAAGGAGCCCTGCAGGCCCCAAGGGCAGTGCGGCAGGAGGTGCTCCAGGCAGGCAGCAGCAGTTCCCCTGCGGGCTGTGGAGAGGCCCCTGGTGGAGCAGGCTGTCCCCCTGCAGCCCATGGGTCCCACACGGAGCAGATCTCCACGCTGCAGCCCATGGAGGAGCCCCCGGGGGAGCAGGTGGATGTGGCCTGGAGGAGGCTGCGGCCCATGGAGAGCCCCCGCAGGAGCAGGCCCCGGGCCGGAGCTGCAGCCCATGGAGAGGAGCCCACGCAGGAGCAGGGGGCATGGGGGGAGCTGCCGCCTGTGGGGGACCCGTGCTGGAGCAGTTTGCTCCTGGGGGATGGACCCTGTGGTACGGAGCCGTGTGGGAGCAGTTGTTGAAGAGCTGCTGCCTGTGGGCAGCCCCCACAGGCTCAGTTCAGAAGGACGGCATCCCATGGGAGGGACCCCACGGGGAGCAGGGGCAGAGAGGGACCATGAGGGAGCGGTGGAGATGAAGGGTCAGGGACTGACCGCAGCCCCCATTCCCCGTTCCCCTGCGCTGCTCAGGGGAAGAAGGGGAGGGGAAGAGGGTGGATGGGGGGAAGTTGTTTTTAGTTTGTGGTTTCTCACTGCTCTAGCTTGTTAGAAATAGGTAAAAAAATATTAATCTACCTATGCTGAGTCTCTTTTGCCTGTGATGATAATTGCTGAGCAATCTCCCTGCCCTTATCTCAGCCCTTCAGCCTTTCCCTTTGAGGAAGGGGAGTGAGAGAATGGTTGTGATGGAGCTCAGCTGCCCACCTGGGTAAAACCATCACACGCAAAAAAAAAGATGAGTAAGTAGTGCAAATGGTATATGCAAGAAGAAGAACTTTGTCTTGACAGATTTGGATTATTGGACTATTGGGACATAACGCAAGATCAGAGTCATCTCCCTAGCTAGGGAACGTCTTTTACCAGAGGGGAAACACAAGAAATGCTTATACAAAAAGCCAACAGCAAAATTTAAAATAAATAAATAAATAAATAGCAAGGAGCAGTATGAGTTATTAAATGAAAAAAAAAAAATGGAATTTGGACTAAGGTCTTCCCTTCTATAGGTTGACTTGAATGTTACATAACATTACAGAATCTCTGGAGGAAAAAAAATATATATATATATAGTTTTTTTTTTTGTCACAGAAGTATATCTAGTTTCCCAAGCATGTTTTTTTTTCATTTTTTAAAAAATAAAAATAAAATATTGTTATTATTGTCCAGCAAGCTCTATTTGAAACATTCTGGCCATATTCAAGTCAGTGGAAAATTTGAAACCATCTTCAGCAGAACCAAGATGAAAAACTGAGTGCAGTCCCATCGATTTCAGCAAGACCACTAATTGTCTGAAGCTATGTGCAAGCATGAATGTTCAAAGGAGCAGGGCCTTTGAACAATTTGGTTGTGTGTATTTACCACTTAAGAAAACAACAACATTTTGAAGTGGGCTGCAACACTGACGGGTGTTTGAAATAGAATTAAGTGCACTATTTAATTTTGCTGAAGCTCATGTATGTGCAATTTAACTGAAATGGGCCTTCTGGATCAGCAGGTATCAGTCCCCCACTGTGAGGCAAATTAGGTAACTAAAAGCAATCGCAGAACCCTGAAGTGGAGCCCAAGAGTGATCTGGGCTTTGTCTCCATAACCAGGAGCTTGGACATGCAGGCAACCATCTCTCCAGCTGAGGCTCTTAAGCTTTCCAGACCTACAGTTCCCAGGGTCCTTGTTTCTATGGAGTGGAAAGAACGACAGACACAGAAATTTCAGATTTTTTCCCTGCAGTGTGGGATGTCTTGAAATGCTCAAGATCTTTCCAGCTTGCATGGGACAACCTAATTCCCTCTTCTGCACTGTTTCTGAGGTCCAAGGCAGCACAAGGAGGCCCGAAAGACAAAAAAGCACAAATTTTAACATTCAGAATTGAAGACAGTTCTAGCATTGCCAAGATACTTCTTTGGAAATTTTGTATCAGATTCACACAAGCAAGTTTCATTTCACAAATACACTTTTTTTTTCAATGCATTGTCATCACAGGCTGAGACGTAGAAATGTGCTTAGGAAGCATTTACTTGTATTATTGTTTTGTTATGGATGTTTTTCTTTTTTAGGTGAGGAATATGATAAATACAGGAAAAGGTACTTCACCATCTATTCTGTTCTATCTTTTACCACCCCGTAATAAAAAAAAAAAAAAAAAAATAGATTTATATCTAGCATGCTACTTATACATCTACTACCACTGCCCTGTTTAGTCAAACTTCACATTTCAGAATATAGTTATTTAAATGAAAATATAACATTTAGTCCATAATATACAAACAGATAAACTCTGCGTGTAAAAGGCATCTTTACAGAATACATCGCAATACCCTTTCAATATTTTGCTGCCAAAAGGGCAGTAGTAAAAGAAGTTTAGTCCAATATATGTAAAAATTCCCAAGTCTTCAATTTCTAATTCTTTCTTGAGAATTTATATCAATTGGGGTTTTATCATTAGGAGTTCATTTCCTAATATAGATTTTTGTAATTATATTGTGTTCAATTTGTTTTAAGAGTGTGTTGCTCAGCCCCAACCTGTAGGGGAAGACATTTGAAGGACTGACTAAAAATGGACAGGAAAATTCATGAAAACAGAATATTTTAAATGAGTTTTGCAGAATAGTTTTGATAAATTAATCTCATATTTATAGTGATGAACACCTGAGACACAATTTGGATCCTAAGATACATTCAGCTATCGAGAAAACATGAGCTGTATTCCATTATATATCATTGAGCAAAACAACCAAAATTTCACACATCAGGAAAAAACACACTGAATGAACTGTTTATGAACAAGCTACATATTACCATCTAATAATTAAGAACACTGAAAAACAGCCTTCTTTGGGGGACATTTTTCATATTTTCATCTTTCTTGTAAAAAAAGAAAACACACACTATTTCTGATACAACACATTGAAATAGATGATTCTCATGACAAGAACAAAAAAGTAAGCCTGGGCATCAGAGCAACTACATCTATAAACCAGTGTGAAATTCAGGCTTGCAGTATCAAAGTGGTTTGCAATTAACCCTGCAAATGGAGTCGGCATGCAAGACCAGTATAAGCAGGTATAAACTGGGATGTGCTTCAGTTCACCATTCACTCTGACTGGGAACCTGCCTGGTACATCCACTTTGTTTTGTGACTGAGCTTTTTCTCTTTCAAAAACCCAAGGACAAGGAGAAGCCTGGGCACCAGGCTAAGCTAAGGTCAGACAAAACCAGGGCTAGGAAGTGCTAAGGTTCTCTACGTTCCTCCAGCTAAAAATACATGGTTTGGAAGAACCGAGCTAAGGCTGTCTGGTGGACTACATTATTGTTAGCCAAACTATCCAGCTCATGGCAAAGGAACATCAAAATTGTATCCAGGGTCTCAGTTTTCAGAGCTCCAGAATTCATCTCGTCTTTTCTCAATCAGACAATCAAAGAAGTCTGGGATTACTAAATAACTACAAATCTCATTCTTTGAGAAAGCTGGGAGTATCAGTGGAAATACATGGTTGCCTCGGTCTTACACTTTTCCTGAGTTATCCAGTTTTAGCAGCTCCTAGAGACGCACAACGGTTAGGTGGACTTCTGCTCTATAAAGTGGGTGTGCACTATTGATTATTTCAGCCTACTAGAGCCTCAGACATAAAGACTGCAGACTTCACTGAAGACTAGAGTCTCTTCTGAACTTTGTATGCTATCTTTTGCCTTTGCACCTGGATTTTCTTATGGTGAAAAATACTATATAAAAAGATAAATAGGAAAGGAGCATCAGATAATTTATTTTAAAGCCCATAACCAGGATTTTATCCCATTAGAAGAGAGAATTGGTTCACTAGAGAGAAGACATGCACTTTGTTATTCAGTGAAGTCAAGCATGAGAGAAATAAATAACCTCCCTCAGAATACAAGGAGTGCTCTGTCTTTTCATGAAAACATATCTGGTATACATAAATATACACAGATATTTATGCACTAACAATGTTCAGGGCAAGCGGGAGTGTGACAAGAATACACAGGTTCCGAAGGTCTGAAAAATCCAGATGACTGCACTGAGGTTATGAGAAAGTATTGAAGAATAACTGAACTACCAATATGCAAGCTAGAGTGGGCACTGGAAACTGCAATTCAGTAACATGATCTGTCACATTACCGTGGCTACTTCTTCCCTTTAGATAAAGAAGTTTGTTTCTGTAATCCCTTAACATATAAATTATAGATAATTGTTTTCACACATTAATTTCTTGGGGGTATAATTGGCAAAGCTACAGAAATATTTCTGGGGAGAAGTATTTCAACATATATTAATGATGCATACATATTCCTTTTATATTAATTCAACAAATATTACGCATTACTCATATATATTGCACAATACTGCCTGACAAATACAAACCAAATATTCACAGATGATCCAAGACCTACAGTATATTCAAGAAATATATTCAAGTAATTGAAGTGTTTCCCTTATTGTCCCTTTCTTTGAAGCTGCATCTCTGAGGAAAGATTTGGGGGGGAAAAAAAAAAGGCACCTTTTTTTTTTTTTCAAAAATAAGTACATGTTATTTTGCTAGTAGCTCCAAATACTATACTCATAGTTCATGATTTACTTCACTGGCCAAATGGATTTTTTGACAGCTCACAGAACTCTGTAGCTGTCAAGGTAACTACCAGCAGGAAACCTGGAGCACACCACAGAATAAAAGAAGGTTTTTGTATATTAGGAAACAAGAGACCTTTACAAAGGAACCTAATTACTTTATACTCTGCAAAGAATAACTAAATGATCTGGAAAATGAGAAATCATTGAAAACATTAAGTTTTACCCCTACTATTCATTAGAATGCAGGTTGAATTTAATACCACATGACTTACTAGCTTCATTAGTACAATCCATAAGAAACATTCATTACCAAATGTTTGTTTCCTTTTAACTCATTAACATGTTCATAAAAACAACACTTTTGAAGAAAAATCCAAAACAGTTTTTTCGGAATGTTTTTGATTTTCATTAACGATAGTTATTTCTATTTTTTCCTTCCAGATCGTCTGTGTGAAACAATGATAAAAACCTATGCATTTAAATGTTTACAAAAATACAGTCCCCTATTTACTTTTGAAATTCATTGATAGGTCATATAGCTTCTTTCCTGTCTCCAAGGAATTCTCAGTATACCATTAACTTGTTTCGAGTTTCTGTCAGTAACCTGTGCTGAGAGCCATGCTCCATGCTCAGGCTCACAGTCAGACAGCCTAGTTTGTATAACGGGAATCTTTACTTCCTTAAAAAAAAAATTCTCCTCAAAATCACACTCATACGCTATGTGGTTACCAACTCTAGTATTTCAATGTTTCTCAAAAGCCAAGTTAAAAGTCATTCTGGTGTCATTGCAGGAGGTCTTAGTACATATGAATGGATTTTGTTTTAGTTCAAAAACACCAGTAGTTAGTAATGGGATAATGGGTAACAGGAAATTAAAAAGACCAAAGCCTCCGTACTGGGTTAATGTTTGATTGCTAATACTTGAAAAGGGATGGGTGATTTGCAGAACAGAAGTTAAAATCACTAGCTAACTTTCTGAGCAGAAAGAGCTGAGTAAAAGGGTTAGAAAGTAGTAGTGTGTTGTCAGTACTAAAGTTACCAAAAGCTGGTAAATGACATAAGCAAAGATAATACCTCCTGGAGACTATCAAAACACATGGAAAGAACAAGATATGTTATTATATGACTATTTCTAGGTAACGTGCAGATTTTAGAGCTGTGGTGGCAGCAGGCATTTTCATTTAGGAGGTGTACAATCTCAAACTGTATTTAGACTAGCCATTTTCTAATTGTTTAAAGTACCTGTTTTCAAACACAAAAGACATAGCATCACATTACACTCATTTGTGACAGCTTCAAGATTAAGCAATCACATATTAGGAGGCTGGAATCTTTGAAAAGATATACAAATAAGAGAATAAATGTTTACACTGGTCATGGCACAGGTAATAAATGTTTTATCATTTGAACCCCAAACTGAATTTTACTGACATCACCTGATTCTCAACTGATGTAAAGAGCTTCTAGAAACAGTTACAACCACCATAAATATCAGAATGTTTGACTTCCAAGTCTTGAAGTGAACTCTGATAATTTCTGAGGGGAAAGACCAGTTATCAGATTTGAGGATATTTTTCTTCTTATACAAAAGAGCCAAAAATTAAGTAAACTAAGCTCAGGACTCTTAGCTCAGCTCGAATTTTGAAATTAAACTTGGCTTATGATGAGAGCAAAGTATCAGAAGAATATTGGATTAGGACCCTTTTGAAATCTTAGATAGTTTTACAGAAATTGTAATGCAAAGTAATTTAGAGAAAGGCATCTCAACTTTTCTTTCTGTTTATGTATTTGTAGGATATTTGACTCAGTAGAGGAAAAAAGACAATGGCTTCTGGTGCACATAAATCCTGACCAGATAACCCAATAGTTCTTTCAGACCTTATTTTTTTGGGGGAAAAAAATAATAGTTTTTTGTTTGTTTGTTTTTAAAGAAAAGAAATGAAAGGGAAGATATATTTGCTGTTATTTTCTGATGTTTTTAACTCAAGCCAAACTGATTTTATTGCAAGAAAAAAATATATATATGCAATATACTGAAAACAGAACAATAATTGAAGTTGTTTATCTGTATCAGAGACTATTAGGTTTTGTTATTATCTGCCAGGAAGTGTCTAGCACCAAGTGAGAAGAAAAAAAAAAAAAAAATTGCAAAAACTTAAATTCAAAAACAACTCTTATAAATAGCATTACTATTATCTATTATACTGTGAAGTTCTTAGCTCACATCAGTTAAAATGTGAGCTGTTGAAACTTGTTCCCTATCAGTAAATAATAGGAAATAATGTTATGCACATTTTAAAAATAAATGAATAAAAACCATGAACCATCCCACACAGTCTACAAGCTGAATTTCTCTACACTCTAACATAAAATTCAGAAAAATCTGACACTAGGTAATTTTATTTCTGTTGCAGAAACAGAGCAGTCCTAGAGCTGGAGTAGCACCTGTGGTCCTCCCTGGATGCTCAATCTTGTGACTCAAGAGCTAGGTTGAGCACTCAGAGAACATGCCTTCTGCCTATTTTCTTTCATCAACATGTTGTAGAAGGAAGACCATTCTTGGTATTGCTTTTTCCTGCCCTAGAAAATATTCACAAGCTGAATATCTTGAAATATCTTGTATTTGGAGAACTAATGTTTCTAGAAGTCTGCTCATGTCTGGGTTTTGTTTTAAAGTCTGTGCTGAAAACTTGTTCTGATCCTTGTAATGAGATTTCACTTGTTACAAGCATTTTAATATGTACGGATGAGTGAGAGAGCAAATGGATGTTATGATGCCCTAATGAGAATGTTTATCATCATAGGGATTAATACAGATAATAGATTATACCACCAACTGCTGCTGTATTGGATCTGATGTCTTGGTTGTGTGAATAAAATAATAATCACTGATGACTGAGTGTATGACAGAATAGCTCTTTTATATATATATATATATATAGTTTCTAAATAATCCATATTTTTAACTGTAAAAAAATAAAAATATTTTAGATGGAAACTAAAAATATCAAGAGAGTTAGTAGAGTGGTTTATGAGATTATATTTCTGGTGAAAAAGAATGGGAAGGCCAAACTACTGCTATACAATGGGCAATATTTACTTCACTTTATGAAGATCATACAGCAATCTTGTTCTATGATTTTCTTAAAAACAGGTACTGTAACTTTAATAACCAGTATCAGCAGCTATGCATACAAAGAGGAGGGAGGAAAGATCATGTCTTTTCCTTTGTGCCAGTACAGAAATTAGCAATGTTACCTTTTGTACAGACAAGTATATCTATGCCAAAGAGAAAAATTTGTCTTTAATGGGTTGCTTCCTTTCTTTTAAACAGAGAGGAGGTGGCAAAAACAGACTAAGTAGTTTTTGAATCCTTCAGGCAAACAAGCATAACACAGCCATAGCTGTATGATGCGACAACAATTTGCATAAGCTTTTATGAAAGATTTTCCATCTCTGAAGCTTGTGACAGAGCACAGAAGAGATTATCTTTAAAAAAAAATACTTTAAAAAAAAAAATGATATTTTTGAAAGAGTAAATTTTGCATTTCCTTTTTCTTTTCTCAGCTGCATACAACTTCACTAAGCAGCACGCAACAATTGTTCAGGAGCAACATAAACCAGGAAGAAATCATAGGATCAGAGGATGACCAACCTGTACAAAATGTGAATAGTCACATCAGTTACTAGTCTTAGAGCTCATGAGAAGAAATCCCTGTCTACTGGAAGTGTAGTCTGTTCAGCAAGTATTTTTCTTATATTTTTGTTTGGTTTTGTGTCTCCTATGAAGACGACACATGGCTGACACATTATATTCTAAAGCAATACACCTTTAGAAAAGCCCACAGCAACCTTTTAGTATGTTGTTTTCCGTCTTACTATGCAGTTGGCTGCAAATAAGTATATTAAGTTGAACTTCATTTTATTTACTTCATTTATTTTCAAACTCAAATCCATTACATTTCCTGGCATCGTAATTAAAAGGATATTGGGTGAAAGTTTTGCATTTGTGGAAAAAATAAGTAACCAACCAACATTGTTTTCATATACGAAGATTAATTCTCTACAGTCAGGAGGTTTTATCTAGTAATAAATTATAACTTAGTTTTTTTTTTTTTTTTTTTTTTTTTTTAAGTTATGGGATGATAATACTAAGATGGACACTGCAGTGTCACGTAATAAAGAATAAAAGCTACAAGGAAGATCAAGACATATACTACCTGGTGGCAGCCACAAGCTGCTTTATTAACACATCTAAACATAAGACATGATTATTATATTATCCTGTGAGTTACTTCGCTAACAAACAGGTCCTGAGTGACATAATGTGTTTCAAAGTTGTAGAGACAATGAAGCATACATTTCTATGGAAACTGGAAAAGATTTTTTGGGATAAAGGCCAGTTCCCTGTTACTCACCATTTAACAACTTCAGCGTAAAATTAATATTTTACACATAAAATTGTTCTATCATTGATCATAACATCTATTTTTAAAGTGTGAAGGGTACTTAAATGATAAAACCAACCTTTAACAGTAAACATTAAAAGAAATAAACATTCAAACAGCTTGTCTCTGAAAAGAAATGCAACAAGAATCTTCACAACAACTACACAAATTTGATTTTATCTTTTAAACACAAATAATTTTCTGAACTTCCCCTTTTAAAGCACCGTGTATTACTGAGATACAGGATGGATATGTATTTTACCATTAGGATTTTATTTCTTTCTGAATAAAGATATTTCTTTATAGTCTGCAAGCAGGCTTTGTTTTTCTGTTTTTGCTTTTCTTCTTCTGTGACTGAAGTTTTGAGACAGTGAAAAATTAAACACTGGGAATTTATCCCATTGCACATTTTGAAGATTGATGAAACTCTGTCCACCTTGAATGACATACTGAATACATGGAACTACAGATGTGGGAGCTATGAAGTGGAACAGCAAAGTTATTTGTGATTTATAAGCTCAGGAAGGCTTTACATCAAAACAGCAGGAAGGGGTCTCATATGGTCTAGAATGAATCCTGCTTCTTAGCAAAGAGGAAAATACCCTTAAGAACTAAAGTTGATTTAAAGGATGTAATCTTCCTGCAGGTAAAAACACCCCCCTATTGCTACTTACTGTAAATGAGGTCCTCAGTTTTGTTCCTTGCACCAAGCATTTCTTGGCTTCTGATGGATTTATTGCTTTGCAGCCTGCTTCCAACAAAAGCTTCCCTTCCTCAACAGAAGAGATCAGTGGCCTTAGACTTTTAAAGGTGAAGTATTCCATAATGTTGAAATCCATATGTTATATGCTGGTAAATCACAGTAAGTACAGCCTGTCATGAAATGAGCCACAATTACTTGTGATTAGGCAGTTACCCAAAAAGTTGTCTTCAACTTAAAGAAGACAAATTCACTCATTCCTCTATCTATATACACTCATACGTCTATATCTGTTTACATGTCTTCTCCATTTCATCATACATCACTAAACACAGGTGACTTTGGAACACATGCATAATGATGTCCCATCAAGGGATGTGCAACAACATTACAGCAACACCACACTGGCTAGTACAAAATTCTTCACAAAGCTAAACTGGGAAACGTATGCTTCGCTCTCCTTTCCCTGCCTCACACAGAGGCTTAATGTGACCTGTTGTGAGTTATTTGGGCTCATGAGTGATGGAGGAAGAGAAGTTCTGGAAATGGGAAAGAGAAACCATGTTAAGCCAAGGGAAAACATGTTCTGGGCTTTTGGCTGGTAGTGTGTTAAGCATAGGTCATTTGAATGGCAGGATCTTGTGCTGGCATTAGACCTATAGGTTATTTAAAATATCTGCATCTTAATAATTTAAGAGAATATGAGTATCAGTATGTGTGATCAAAAATACACTGGTATAATTTCAGTAGCCTTCTGCTGCATGACTGGACTTAGTGCAGTAGGAAAGGATTTGGGACGTCTTCACAGTTGGAAAACATCTAGAATGAATGAATTGTGGGAAGATTTTCACGCTGCACCGAATCTGACAAAGGCCTGTCCTACCCATAGCAAGTAGCTGCTCAGTACAGCTGATAGTTTCTGGAGTGGATGCAGCCCTGCATTACATCAAAGAAATATGAAAAGAAAATGTATGGTGGATGCATCTGCTGCCATCTTCTCTCTCTCTCTCTCTCTCTCACACACACACTCCCAATCAAGTTCATAGATGCCAAAGTGGATGCAGCTCTATGAGCCATATGTTACATCACAGAAAGATGAATGCATTTGCCACCACCTTTACACCATCCTTCTCTCTTTCACTCTCCCTTCCTACTTTTCCCAACTCCTTTTATTGCCACAGGACCTAAATACCAAGCCCCAAATGCAGGTGTAGGAAAAGACTACATTCATGTGACAGAAGCTAGGAAGTGTTGGTGGAACAACACCAGAGCAGAGTGACAAAGAATGAGGACAAAGGAACACCCTTTGTTTCACCTGTCTGAAGTTATCCTGTACTTATTACAACTATAGTATTTTCTGTAAAATCAAAAGAGTTGTTTTAGAAGTCATTGTGTAATTTTTGCCTGTTAACAATGGTTAGTGGTAAAAGAGTAATTCGATTCAATGGTTACCGAAACAAATAAAAATAACCCACAAACCAAACTATAAAAGAAACAACACACCAGCTCACACAACCCAGCTCATTTCATTAATTTTATTCTTGGGAGAGTTGCTGCTTCAGGGGCTCTGTGGCAGATTCTTCTACCTGAGGACATTTTGAAATAAGTTAACAAATAAAGACCAACGTCAGGAAAAAAAAAGACAGAAAAACATAGCAACACATACATACCTTCTTCCATGCATTTCTGTGTGTGTGGTCATCCCTGTGCAAATATTTTTTTTGTTACAGTTTTTCAGTATCACTTCCAATGCTTTTTATTCCTTGTGGTGAGAGTCACTTTTAATAGGTATGTGGTGATACCATCTCATCCATTCAGCAAGCTTGGAGTTGTTTTTGGGGGGCCTTTCTGGAAGGGATTTATTTGTTTGGCTGGGAGTGTTTTTGTTAGGGTGGGGTGGTGATGTGTCACATCCCTCCTTCCACTCACATCTCATATTTCTCACATCTCTATATTATATATCTCACATCTCCACACAGTTCTACTATTTAACAAGGTTATAATTAACTTCCCCCATGAAATTTGGAGAAGTCACAGAACCTTATTTAACTTTTCACCTGTCTTTTGCATACTCAGTATGAAAACTGATTTGATAGAGACTTCAGGGAAAGCCTAAGGCTGTGTTACCTCCAGAGCACAGAAGCTAAGACGACTTTGTACACTTGAGCAGAATCCCAGCAACTTAAAAGGTGGTCATTGCCACATATTAAGGCAGGCAGTATCCAACTTTCTATGATGGCAAGTCGGAATGAATGTTATTAACCCCAGACAAGCAACTATCTCTATTCTGCTACTTTTATATTGTACTGATAGAGGGATAGTGCATAATTTTTTTCTTGTGTGGGGATGTTTGGCCTTGTCTCACACCAAAGTTAGTGAACTGAATCTTAAAACAAGGTATGTGTTTCTTGCTGTTTTCCCATTTCACAGAGGATGCAAATGGAACAGTATAAAATAGAGTGCTTTGATCTAACACTAGTGGTTTTTTTGCATGACATGAACTCACTTTGCTCTCAAGAACATGGTCTTATTCACCTAATCACATAAGTGGAAAAAACAAGTCTTCTAAAAGTGAAAAAAATCATAATGATTTAGCAACACGGCCCTAACAGAGAACTGAACTCTAGCCACAGCTGTAAGTACTTCACAGAAAACTCACTTGCTGAAAACTTCGTAACTCAGACTCCACAGCTTCCATGGCAGTATCATCTGCCTCATTAGCAGACCAATTCGTTGGGAACATTTATTTCTTAGTTATCCTATTTCAAATAGACATTGAAATTATTCAAAGTGATTAGGAGGTGAAGAGTTTTTCCCTGTTATCTTTGACCAGGATTATTGCACAGATCACTTCTGTTTTACTAGAAACAGTGAGATGTACAAGAGGTAAAGATAACCAAGAGAAGTGTTTCATCAAATACCTCACCTGTTCCTTGTTGGATTTGTTTGTTTGTTTGTTTTCTCACCCAGAAATGAAAGCCTAAATGTGCATATCCATATAATAGAAGAGGATATCCAAAATATACAATTCAGGACATTCTGCTTCAAATTCTTCTAGATGAAAGTTTGGATTCCTCTAAAACTACTAAATCATAAACTACTTTGCTAATACAGTCAAAGCCTCCTCCAGGCCACATCCACCTGCTCCTCCGGGGGCTCCTCCACGGGCTGCAGCGTGGAGATCTGCTCCGTGTGGGACCCATGGGCTGCAGGGGGACAGCCTGCTCCACCAGGGGCCTCTCCACAGCCCGCAGGGGAACTGCTGCTGCCTGCCTGGAGCACCTCCTGCCACACTGCCCTTGGGGCCTGCAGGGCTGCTTCTCACTCCTCTCCCAGTTGCTGTGTTGCAACACCTTTTTTTGTTAACCCTTTCTTAAATATGCTCTCACAGAAGCCCAACCAGCATTGCTTATTGGCTCTGCTCTGGGCAGCAGCAGGTCCCTTTGGAGCCAGCTGAAACTGGTCCTTGTCCAACATGGGGCAGCTGCTGTATTCTTCTCACAGAGGCCACCCCCTTACAGGCCCCTGCTATCAAAATCTTGCCACCTAAACCCAATATACACTACTGATAAGAAGTCAGGCTGGCCTACAGCAAAGCGGTACAATTGTTTTATTTAGCTATACAAAATTAATATCCTCTGTCTCATAATTATTTTTTTTTCTTAATTACAATAACCCTGCATAATCAGGGGTTTACCTGAATGATGTTGAAAGCCAGGATTAAACATGTATCAAGTTTGGGGAATATAATCGTTTGTATATTGTTACTGAGCGATCAGAACACTGGAGTGTAAACAGACTACTTTGCAAATTCCTTATAGTGATGTTTCACAGACTTCTGACATTACTTTGCTATAATAACAACTGTTAATTAAAGCCACTCAACTAAAACATACCATAGAAATGACTGACCTAATTTACCGAGCATTTTGCATTTTAAGTTATTAACGAATGCCAAATATGCTATAGTTTTGACACTAAGTTCAGTAGCTTTCTTATATTGGAACAATTAGCTTTGCCGTTATGGAAAAGAAACATATCAAGATCAAAGCATTTTTCATGCCAAAGTTCATGCTACTAACTGTTCTTTATATATTTGTAAATATATCTGTATATTAAATTATCAATACAATCTCATTGTCCCTAAGAACATGTTTTATTTGAAAGCTAGGTTCTTTTTGTTTTTTATTTATTTTCCCACTTGTAAAGATAGTATACTTCCCTACAGATATTTCCTTATTCTTCCTGTTCATGGAAAATTTTAATATTCAGGATGCTAGGCTATTACTGATCACTTTAAATTCCACTGCTTGAGTCAGAGAGCACTCCAGTACAGATTAACTATTTACTGCAGCACCAGCAGATGCAAAGTCCGTGGGAGTAAATAATTACATCTAATTGCTTTTACTGGCGTTACTAAAATCATACAGGAAATTTACCCTAGCTCAACATAGCTAACAACACAATGTTTTGTATAGCAAAATGGCCCTGTAGCATTGTCTGACAATGGTAAGTCTCCTGAATGTCAGTGTTCTTTTTTTGACATGTGAACATTGCTGGAAGATGTTGGAACTTCATCACTAAGCTTTCCCATGACAAATCAATCAAAAATAGTCACATTAATAAAAACACGCCTTGTTTCCATGGCACACATACATCCAGATCTGCCCCAGAGAAGTGATAGACACCTCCTTCAGGCAGCCATCTGTTCCCAGAGCTCTGCCTTGAGTGCAGACTGGTCATGAACCAAAGAAAAGCAGAGACTTCTCTGGTGTTGTTCTTTCTAGGCAGTGTTGCTTTTACAAAGCAATTTGTGCAGTAACAAAACTAATCTTCCCAAATTCAGGTTTATACACCCAGGAAAAAAGCAAACTGCGGATCATTAAATGTGACAGTGACATCCACCTAAGGACTATCCCCATGTGTTGAATTACATGATTATCTGTCTTGATGGCAGAAGAAAACAGGAGGCTTTGGAAGCGTATTTCAGCTGTTAGTCTTTGATATGCTTAAGCATGCAGTTAATCCACGTAGCAGTCAACCTAATGAATTAAAGATCACAGTATAATTAGACTGATTTCAAGGAATAGAAGAAAGGTTCTATAACTTAGTAATATGATAGTGTAACATTTGTATCATGATAAGGAACTACTTTAAAATCACGTGGATTATAACAATCATCAGGAACAGATCCTCATCCAGCATAGTCCAGATAAAATCCAGGACTTTCCTGGAAATCTCATATTTTCTATTTCATTTATAAGTCCATTATAACTGTTTAAATTGGTGTAGGAAAACACTATTGCTACTTCTTTGCCTACTTCTTCCCAACAGTTATGCATTAAATAATGTGAATAATGTACATCTAATGAATATTTCATCCACTCTGCTTGAGATCAGGCAGAGTACAATAAGGTTCACTAAGACTGATTAGGGTTCATATAGAGCACTTTGCTCTACCAGTGGTGCAAGCAATTCCCCTCCACCCCGACTACCTTTAGTGCCTATACATTCAGTAGAGAGGTGAAAAAAGTACACATGAAACTTTTGTCATTTTGTGTCCATGATTCCACAGACATTGTTAAATTCTTCTTACAGTTATGCTAATACAGGGATTTACTTCTGCAAATGCATTTTGCTACTTGTCAAGGATTTTTATCAAGATTCAAAAAATAAATTACTGCAGAAATTACCTAGTATGAAGCAATGTTAAACTCTCTGGGAACTATTGCTTTCTTATTAACTACAACTAAAACTGTTCAAAATAAAATAGCAAAATAATTGCGAAGATAATACTGGTTTTAATAGTCAAGTCTATGTATTGCACACCTAATTAAATAACTAAAGTTGTTAGTTATGCACAAGCCATATTTTTAGTTTGTCTTAAAGGTGTCCTATTCCTCCAGTATACTGTTGAAGTAGTCCATGTATCACAGGCCCTGTTGTATGTCAGTGATGCTCTGGAATACCGACAAGAAGTTTGTTGTTTTAAGTACTTTGGGGGATGGATCTTTAAAATTACTTCTAATTGTCAGAATTACTTCCAGCATTCAGTGTTGGTCAGTAGTGGGTCTGGGTAAAGAAAGCAATAGGGCAACAAAAGATGAGAAAGAGAATACTGTAACTCCCAGTGAATGTAAACATAGGTTGCTACTCACCGGGGAGTAAGAATTACAAGAGTAATACTAGTTCAGCAGAAATCCCTAGCAATAGAAGCTCAGGATAAGAGTGAAAACAAACCAAGAAGGTTAGATATTGGCCATTAAAGGAATCATTAGCACTGTGTAGAATTCCTTTTATAGAATATAAATGAAAACAAGAACATAACCAGCATATGTGAATGTGGTGGTTTTACCGTGCTAGGCAGCTGAACACCACAACCACTCTCTCACTCCCCCTTCTCAGATGAGGAGGGGAAGAAGTAAAGGAAAGAACAACTCATGGGTTGAGATAAGGAAAATTTAATTAGAGAGAAATATATATGTATATATATTATATATAATATATATATATTATTAAGGAAATACTATTATTAATTAAACAATTCAACTAATGGGAAAAAAGGGAAAGGGGAAGAGGGAGGGGGAAAGGGAATAACAAAACAAAACAAGTAAAGGCTATGTGGAAGTGCAGAGGAAAGAAATTACTCTCTGCTTCCCACAAATGAGCGATGCTTGACCATGTCCTTGAAGCAGGGCCTCAACGCACGTAGCCGGTGTTCGGGAGGAGGACAGACGTTTTCACAACGAGAGCCCACCCCTCCCCTCTTCTTCCTTTTTCCACCTTTTATTGCCGAGTGTGTCATCATATGGTATAGAATATCCCTTTGGTTGGTTTAGGTCAGCTGCCCTGGTGATGTTTCTTTCTCACTTTTTTGCCCACCCCCTAGAAGGGTCAGAGAGAGTCCTGATGCTGTGCCAGCACTGCTCAGCAGCAGACACAACACCGGTGTGATACCACTGCTGTTCTAGCTGCAAGTGCAGAGCGCAGCACCGTATGGGCTGCTGCAGGGAAAGTTAACATCCCAGCCAGACCCAGTACAGGGGGTCAGCCTAAATACGAAGAAAATACAGCCTAAATACGAAGAAAATACAAAACAAATAAGAAAAACTACAAGACAGTTACAGTCCTTATGAGAATGGGAATCAAGAAAGAAAAAAAGAGTTGCTCCAGAATTGTCTTTTCCATATAAGGATGTAGAACCTAATGAATGCCAATAATTCAACACCAGCATAACACACCTCCTCTTTAGAAAAGAAAGCTTTTTTTTTTTTTTTTTTTTTTGCTACTTACTACATTTTATATCTGATTTATGAAGTTGCAGTAATAAAGTATCATCTTATCACTTAAACAGAGAAAAATAAATTACTGTACTGCACTTGATTCTTAAAAGTAAAGTCAAATGTCTTTCCTGTTACATTCATTAACGTGTGACTCAGGGCAGAGACAGCTGACAGACTCTTGTGGACCACTAAAGGGTTTCAATGGAAATTTGAAGTTCAGAGCTTTCATTTTTATCAAAATAAAACGTTTTGGATGGCCCGAAGCAATAATAAATCACTTTCAAATGGTGCTCTGAATAAAAGATAAGTACAAATATCACAAGGATCAATAGCCTGGGGTTTTATCATTGTACTGTAATTGCTAACATAATTTAGCTTTAATACTATCTAAAGATGTGTTTAGATACCTGAAGGGATCAGAACAATGGAACAGAACATACAAGCTTAAAAATTGACTATTTTTCTCCCCTACAAAAATAGATCTTCAGCTGAAATTATTTGCTAAACAAATGAGACGTTGAAACTACTACTTGAACCAATGTGACTAATTTCAAGATGTAAACTGGAAAAGCCTAGGAAAATGAGTTTTCTACATAATAAATATTTGCTGGAAAACATTTCTTTCTCATATGAGTTTACCTTCCTATTTGATGATAAAACACAGGATTGTTTTTTCTTGGTAATGAAACTCTAGGGACAAAATCTTGATAATTTACTAGTAACTCTGCCTTGTGCTACACTACCATACTTCAGTCCTGACCTGTAAAAAATGGTATTTCTAGAGACAGGAATAATTGAGTCAACATCCTCAGGGAGTGAAGACTGACAGTTGTCCCAAACATTCTGATTTTTGTTGTTGTTGTTTTATTGTTTTATTTGTTTAAAAAAATAAATAACAACTAACCACCTTAACTTAAAGTAAAAATATTTAAAAATATTTTAAAATATTTAAAAATATTTAAAAATATTTAAGTGTGTATTTAAGTGTGTAAAAATATTTAAGTGTGTTGTTTTGCAGGAGTTATTAAAAATATATATATATAAGTTTTTTCTGTATATATATATATATATATATATATATAATTTTTTTCTATATATATATATATAAGTTTTTTCTGTTTAACATATTTGGAAAATAAACATGGAAATTAGTCAAATATTGAGTTTACATTTTCCCTAACATAACATAGCTCTTCACTGTTACCTATTCAGAACAAACTTAACTGTCTAAACTTAACTGATCCTAAACTAAACTTAGGATCCTACTGGACAAAATGTCCACCATACAGCTAAATAAAAACATCATACGATGGGTGAGCAATTGGCTAACGGGCAGGGCCCAAAGGGTTATGGTAAATGGAGCTGCGTCAGGCTGGCGGGCGGTCACCAGTGGGGTCCCTCAAGGCTCCATGTTAGGGCCGGTACTTTTCAATATTTTTATAAATGATCTGGATGTAGGAATAGAGGGTATTTTGAGCAAGTTTGCTGATGACACCAAACTTGGAGGAGTTGTGGACTCAAATGAGGGCGTAAAGGCCTTGCAGAGGGATCTGGACAGGTTGGAGAGCTGGGCGATCACCAACCGCATGAAGTTCAATAAGAGCAAGTGCCGGGTCCTGCACCTGGGACGGGGAAATCCTGGCTGCATGTACAGACTGGGCGATGAGACGCTGGAGAGCAGCCTAGAAGAGAGGGATCTGGGGGTCGTGGTAGACAGCAAGTTGAATATGAGCCAGCAGTGTGCCCTGGCAGCCAGGAGGGCCAATCGTATCCTGGGGTGCATCAAGAACGGCATCGCTAGTAGGTCAAGGGAGGTGATTGTCCCGCTCTACTCTGCGCTGGTGCGGCCTCACCTCGAGTACTGTGTGCAGTTCTGGGCACCACAGTATAAAAAGGACATGAAACTGTTGGAGAGTGTCCAGAGGAGGGCTACGAAGATGGTGAAAGGCCTGGAGGGGAAGACGTACGAGGAACGGCTGAGGTCACTGGGCCTGTTCAGCCTGGAGAAGAGGAGGCCGAGGGGAGACCTCATCGCAGTCTACAACTTCCTCGTAAGGGGTTGTCAAGAGGCAGGAGACCTTTTCTCCATTAACACTAGTGACAGGACCCGCGGGAACGGGGTTAAGCTGAGGCAGGGGAAATTTAGGCTGGACGTCAGGAGGGGGTTCTTCACAGAGAGGGTGGTTGCACACTGGAACAGGCTCCCCAGGGAAGTGGTCACTGCACCGAGCCTGTCTGAATTTAAGAAGAGATTGGACTGTGCACTTAGTCACATGGTCTGAACTTTTGGGTAGACCTGTGCGGTGTCAAGAGTTGGACTTGATGATCCTTAAGGGTCCCTTCCAACTCAGGATCTTCTATGATTCTATGATTCTATGATTCTAACTGTATTTAGTCTATTTTCATCATTTAGCCTAATATTGAGGTGAACGCTAGTTTTCCTATCCCTCCTTAAGCAAATACTTGGTTTTATACCAACTTCAGAAAACAGACTTCTATTAAATAAGACCTTCAATGCCAATTAACAAGCTGATGAAGAAAACCCTTCAGTTCTCACGTAAACTAAACTGAAATCCAAGAACAATTCATAGAAGAAAATTTATGCTGATCTTCAGTACAGTACTAATTTGTACGAAATGACTGTTGATTGTCACCTTAAGCAATACCAACACTGTGTAAAATAACCTTATCTAAATTACTTCTCCATAGCTTGCCTTTAAATACAAACATAAGAACTAAAGCCGCTACTCTATTTCTATCTATGAATGAAATGCCACAACCTCAATTTAAGAAAAAGTATTCTGCAAGATCTTGCCCCAAATCAAAATACAATTCAAAATTAGAGTAACAGAAACAAGCAGAAGGAAGTATAGTAATGCGTTGATGGAGCAAAGTTAAGATGAAGCAAAATTAAGGAAGAAGACTGTGAAAACTAAAGTACTATAATTATAGCACAGTTCAACAAATTGAAAGTCATTTCTGTGTATTTTAGAATACAGAGGTAGCTGGAATGATTGAGGGATAAGAGCTTATTCCCCATTTTTTTTCTCCCACTGTTATGCAATAGGCATCAATGTACCAAATGTTTTATTAACACAGAACTAAGCCCTCATCAGGTGTGAGATCACACTGCTTCACTGCTTTACTTCTCACACCACAGTGTCTCAGCACCAGTACAGATAGTTCATTACCACATTACCTGTCAAGACACATCCACTTTTGCTATTTATGATTGAGAGACTATGCTACTTGTGAGAAGGTGAAATAAAATTACTTAATTTAAATAGTGGGGGACATTGTGATTTGACTTGCTCTGCCAATTATTTTCTCTCACAATCACTTTTAAAAAAACACATTCATTTTCCATAACTCTGATAGTTATTGATTCACAGGCAGTTGGTTTCCCATGCTTTTCCCATTTTCTTCGTAGATTGATTTCCAGCTGCATGGAAGTCTGATCCCATGTTGTTTACTTTTCTATTTGCTCTGGTAGTCTCTGATATTAAACACTGAACTGGATATCTTCAACTCCAGTAACTTTTTACTTTTTCAGCATGATTAGAACAGACTAAAAATCCCCAATGACACAGAACTAATAGGAAGAAAGCCTTCAGAATGCAATAGGTGATGGGCCTGTGGTGTGGTGCAGCCCCATCAGGCAGCTCAGCAGCCCCAGCTGCTCGCCCACCCTGCCCAGGTAGGATGGGGAGAGAAAGGGAGAGGTAGAAGTGCGAGAGCTCAGGGCTGGGACAAGGACAGCTCAGTGGGGAAGGCAGAAGCTGTGCAAAGCAAAGCCCAACCGGGCCCCACTGGCTGCTTCCCACTGGCAGACAGGTGCCAGCCGCTCCAGGCCAGCAGGGCTCCTCACATGGGGCAGCTTCTTGGGGAGACAAACAGCGTTGCTCCTAACGTCACCCTTCCTCCTCCTCAGCCCCAGCTGTCATGGCTGAGTGTGAGGCCAGGTGGTGTGGGACATCCCTTTGGGCAGCCTGGGCCAGCTGTCCTGCCTGTGTCCCCTCCAGCCCTTGGGGCACCCCCAGCCCCTCGCTGGCAGGGCAGCGCGAGAAGCTGGGAAGGCCTCGCCTCTGGGCCAGCGCTGCTCTGCAACAGCTGAACGTCTGCTTGCTGTCACCACCATTTTTTTCAAAAGTCCAAAACAGCATTGTGTGAGCCTCTAATGAAGAAATTTCGCTGTCTCGGCCAAAATCATGCTAGTATGGAGCTACAAAAGTATAGGAAATGGTAGCCTGGTTGCTTCATTCACAAAATCTCTAGTTAGAGGGGCTAGAATTTTTTTTTGTCTGTCACTTCATCAGTGCCTTCATAGGATGATGATGCAGGATAGGACTGAATCATACAGCGTAAGTTGGGAGCTAAATTTCCCTTAGCTCCAATGTCTATAATCTCAAAGCCACATAAATTCAGCTATTCGTGTTTATTAGCACAGAAAGCATACAGATTTCCCCTTCATCACATGAAACTTCTACCATTGCATCTAATTTTTGCTGTTTCCTAATATTCAGATGTTGGAAAAAAAACAACTCCCCTGTTTTATAATTTATATCAAAAAGTGTTGATAAGTGTTGATTAGCTACTTTAATAGAAATTAAAGTATTACTATTTCCATTAGTAGTGTAAGTTCAAAACTAAAGATATTTTTAGCCTTTAGAATTAAAGTCTTAAGATTTTATCCAGTTATTTTAGAACTTCTAGTTCTAAACAATGTAGTCCCCACAGAACACACAAATTACACCTATAATCAACTATTTAGGCAAAGAAATGAACAAGTCATACCAACAAAACAGTTAACTTCCAACATTCTTTGTAAGTTCTAAGCAATTAAAATCTCAGAGAGTGAAACCATTTTTGTGAAATATTGCATTTTTCTGGAAGCAAATAGACATTAATTTAATTAAAAGAATTTTAAAGTTCATATTGAACATTTCACATATCTCAAACGGCAATTGAAGTTACCAGTTATGTATATCTATGTACATTATATGAATGGAGAGAAATAATCCATTATGTATAGTAAGAAAGGTAGAGAGCTAATAAATATAAAATGTAGAGAAAGAATCCAACACTATGCTGCATCCCAAGAGTACCTACAGCTTTGAATTTTTCATTTTATTTCACTTAGTTACTGAAAAAGATAAGCTAATACTTTCCAGAGATGTCAATCTATTCACACAGGTCCCTCATGAAAAATACTCATTTATTTTATAACTTGTGTCTGAAGAGATGATTGCGGAGGTTGAAAGCTATAGGTATATTGCTGAAATCTGCTTAAATGATCTGTATCAGAATTTGCCACATACTATGTTTTATGAAGACTTTTCAATTTTTACTTTTGAAGTGTCGGTTTTGTTCGTTTGTTCGTTTTTTTGTTGTTGTTGTGTTGTTGTTTTTGACCTTCCTAAAGTTACACACCAGCTCACAGGATTTGAATCAGTTATTTCACACTACTCTCAATGCTTTCATTCCAGTTCTTGGCTACACGCAAGAATACCTGGAGGGAGGAAAAGCATCATCACCTGGATTTTGAGAGTATTATTTTTGCTCTATAAGCTCTGAGACAAAATCTATGTAACGTTATTACTAGATGGAGACGAGTTGTTAGTGCTGATAGACAAGACTTCTGGATTAGCAGGTTTGTAAATTATACAGAGGTAATAAAACCTAGTAGTTAAAAAAAAAAAAAAAAAAAAAAAAAAAGATGTGGCTTTAACATCATATCACAGTTTATTTTAAGGGAAATGCAAAGTCTCTACCAGATTGTGTTTAATTTTGAAGTATTCCTTGTTCAAATTAAGGATCAACCACAAATGTAAAATGCAAGTTTCCATTCATTTCTACAGTTTCCTAAACTCAGTTATGCAGGAGAGAAAAACAACATACACAAGCTGCTCAAAGGTCATAATCCCAATATGGATACCATTTTGCTACTGTTTTTTGCAATTCTGCAACACGATCCTCTGTGAGAAGTCAAGTCAACGTTCACCTTGACTTTTTAGGAAGGTATGTTAAAAGCAATTCGCTGCAATCAATAGGAATCACATCATGCATTTACAAATATAGCTGATGACATCATTTAGAATGATATGTTAGCTGTTATATGAAATATTTACACAACAGGTAAGAGGAGGAATATTCTTTATTTCCACATTTTTAATGTGGAAGGTAGCAATGAGTTCTATTGTTAACAAGCTTCTTATTGTTCTTGTTAGGAAGTTTAACAAAAAAAAAGTTTTTAAAGGAAGTATCACAGTACAGTGATACGGCAAAGAAAAATATAAATAGATTAGCCAATCAATAAGAGTACCTGCAATGGTGTTTTAAAAAGTATTTTTATGCTATCGTTACGGAAATTCAACCAGTAAAGTTTTAATTCATTCATGACTTAATGGTTGCAGAAATTTTGGTTGTATAGAAATTGGAGATAAAAACTAGATTGTTTATTTTTTCCTTTAGATTGTGTGGGAGCGGGAGGGTTGTTTTTTCTTACCAACCTCAGCATCAGGCCTTTATTTAAGAGCCACAGAGAAATACCTTAAGAATTAAACAGTCATCCCCTTCCTCTGCTTTTGAGACTAAAGTAATTTTGTGGGGTATGAGTATTGTTGAAAAGTTCCTTCCAGGAATATATTCAGACAGGTTCAGTTAAATTGTCTGAATACTTTATAATCTATCTATATCTATTAAAGGTACATTAACACTATCTATATTTTATCATCATCATTTGTCTTCCAAAGGGTCTAGACCACTTGTAGAATAAGCTACTATAGGCAGATTAATGCCAAAATCCACATTTTGCTTCTTAAAAATACAGATCTCTGTATAGATGACTAATAACATGCCACTATAGTACTCTTTCCATACAGAAAAACAGAACTTCTTCATTGAAATAAAGCAAACAAAAAAAATCACTATCAAGTAATTAATATTCTCTGAAAGGCCTGGTGTTGGTCTACACCATACCTTTGGATACCTTATAGTTGCTGTGGTTCATTCATTAGGCAGATACCAAGACAGAAAGCTAAATAATAGAATGTGTATTCTTAAAATGAGGCAGACAATTTACCTCAATATCATATAACCTTCAACAAAAAGAAAAAAGATGCAGTTTCTATTCTCTTCACAAATCATATTTTATTGTTATTCGTGATTTTTTCCCCCCTATATGGGCATTTGAAAGGTATAGATCATAAATTTTTATGATCACATGAAGTGAGTAATATTCCAAGAAGGTAATAACTTTATAAATGGTAGAGAAATGAATGGCAAATAGGTTGGCGCTGCTGACTTTTACATACACCCTCCAATAACATTAATCAATTTAAAAGACTTCTATTCAAATTCTTATGTCCATAAGCCTTCTTCAATACAGAACATTCATTGCTTAATGCCAAATCCTACAGACTATTCTTCATTGCTGTTGGTATTTTCCACCTCTTACATGTTACATTTTTGGCCAGTTGGTCTTAATGTTTGAGAACTTAAAGGAACTACCGGGGAAATTCAAACACATGGACAGTAAAGTTTCTGACCACGATAAAGATGATATGTATAACATTTGGAGGCTTACTTGAATAAATGGTTCTAACACTTGGCTATAAAGAACCTCTGTCACAAAAGCGAAGGTGTGCATTGACTAAATTTTATTGCAACCAGGTTCATTACAGCGCAGAGCCAATGCTACTGAACTTAACACTTCTAGCTCTGCAAACATTATGAAGTTGAAAGAACATTCTGAAGTTGAAAGCAACCCTGGTCTGCTGTCTTTGCCTTCTACATTACATCCTCTTCCTCCCCACCAAATAAAAAAAAACAACACCACAAAAAAATCACACACCTGAAATGCCTGTGTGAACCTCACCTCCCTTCCAGACTTCAGATGTCTAGTTTTGAGCTCTAGCTTTGAGAGGACACAGCTACAGCTGCAGAGCATTCTTCATATTTTCAAACCTAGGGTGATTTGTGAGAAAGTACATAGACTAGAGCCAAGTGAGAGAGGAAAAGTACAACTGCAGTCAAAGATAAGCATAGCAGCAGCTCAGAAATTCAACAGGAAACCACTAGAACGCAAATGTACAGTTTTCAATAAAATACAGAAATTTTGAAGATGTCAACCCAGCAACAAGGAAGATCAGCCCCTTCAAAGCAAGATACAGACCAACCCTTCCATATCTGACTGACAAAAGCTTGGCCAAATATTTGGTGTCACTGCAACCATATTAATGTTTAGCCAAAAGCTAGCTTAGTGTATGATATCATGAGACATTTACCAAAACCTAAATGCTTTGCAATTTTATTTTTTTTATAGTTCATTTGCATTCATTCTGCACAGATGGCAAAAAGTGTCCAAAGTGATCTGGGCAGTGAAGGCTGCACACAAAATGGCTGTCAGTATCAGGACCAAGACTCTCCATGACAGGCAGCCACAACACACATCCCTGACCAGCTCACCGCTCAGTTCCTTAAGAAAATCTCTAACATTAGAGAGAAATTACCCTCACTAAGTAACTTGCAGGAAACTTCTAAAGTACTTTGAGTAAGATCTGGTGCTGGCATTCAAAGTAATACATGCTAAGCATCTGATTTTCTGGCCTTTCTTTTGACCTTTCTTGTTATAGCTTGGCTTCTTGTAGCTGAAATGTGTTGAAGAAGTGTAAAGATTGCAGTGATGACATCTCAGATTCTCAGTACAGGAAGAAATGCCCTCTGTGATGGAAGGTAGGCAACAGGTGAATTGTGGCCATCCCTGTCATTCAGGCAGAGTTTCATACTTCAGTTTCACTTAAAACCATTCCCATCTGTGGGTAGTGTGCCAGTGACAGTCAAACACATAAGTGAAAGAAATATGCTCTTCTTACAGAAAACTATTCACTGAAGAAGAGATGAGAATTATTAAATCAGGACTTCGTAACTTTTCCACACGTTAATGATTCTATACATAGACTTTCCAAAAGGACACTAGGTATTTGTACCTAAAAGAGGTAGCTCGTTACCAGGAGATATGCAGGAATTAAAGTAGCCTCAGATAATCTAATAGAAAAATTGATTTTGCTTTGGGAATTTGAGAGAAATAAGAAAGCTAGAGGATTAAAGAAGTCTGTTGGTGGACACTGGAATGCTCAAGGCAGAGAAAAAACACTTGCAGTCATGTAATGGCTCCTGTTAGTCTTTCTGCACAGGGCACTCCTTTCATTTTATGAAGCATTGAAGTAAATTTATGAAAGTCTGATTACTGTTCTGCCCTGGCCTCTGGTCTTTAGGGAATGGAAAAACAAACAAACAAAAAACAACAACAAAAAAACAGCTCCACATTCTAAGCCTCAGTTTTCCTGCTGATGAGCTAGGGAGGAAAATGACAATTGTTTCTGTGAGACCAATCATTTGCTTACGAGAACTATCAAAAGGCAAGCACTGCAACTTTCACATTCCAGTTTGTCCTTGTGCGTAAGCCACAAGAATACGAGAATATGTAAAGAGGAAATTCCAAGCACTTCTTTTTTTGTAAGTCAATTACAGAAAAATTACCAGTGGCAGAACTAATTTTTTGCTTTGAATATGCTGACATATCTCAGTTACAAATGTAGATGTTCCTCTGAATTCCACTGAGGTCAGCTGTATGATTTCAGCTCCTACATACTTGCATAAAAGACACAAAAGTACAGTCCTGAATTTTAAGTATTTCCATGTTACCAGTCTCACAAAATATTCTACACAGGATGCAAGCTTAAAATGGGCCCCTCCACACCTGCAATTACAAAAAAATTAAAATGCAATTAAAAAGTACCTTAGGGTATAAAGTACCCATGAATTAAAATTACTAATTCATTTTTATTCATAACACCCCCAACTCTCTTGTTAACTTCTGTTGTTAAAGTCAAGTTGATGGAATTTTACAGTCATCATATTTTACTGGCTCTCTGCCTGCATTGAACAGATCTGATGCATGGTAAAAGAAACAGGACAGGAGATCTGTAGGAGAGAAAGTTAAGAAATGTGGACCTTTGTAAAAAATAAAAAAATAAAAAAAAAATAAGAAAAAAAAATGGAGCTGTTTTTTCAATCTATTATCTCACAAGATATAATTAGTAAATTACAAATGAGATTGGCCTGTGAAGAATGTTTAATGGAAACCTTAAGAGATCTGACGTCTTACTTGGAAAGAGTAATACTGGGCATTGTGGGAACTGTCACTCAGAGAGAAGTGAGTCTGTCTTTCCTCACCCAGCTTGTAAAGTCACAAAGTAAATACCGCCAGAAATGCTATTCTCACACAGAATACAGTGGTAGCTGTAATGGTGCTCAGGAAGCTAAAAATATAGATAGATAAGTTGTATCTACTAGATCACATAGCTAAGAAATGCTCTGAAATGTTTCCCAAGTCACTCCTCTTTGCACCCTCAGCTTTTTTGTTTTCCATATGGCTCCTTGTCTTCTTTCTAGATAAGGAGATCAACATAAGTGTACAGATGTAAAATGATAAAGAGTTGGTCTTAATAAATGGTTTCGCTAACTACTGCAACAGAATTATCTGCATCTGATGACATTTACATTTGATGCTTCGGAATTTGGAGTTTGCTCATACGGAGTTCAACCAATTTAACTAACAAATTTCTTCTTCTAAGTAAAACAGATATTTAAAAATCCAGACTACCCCTGGGAACAGAGAGATGTCATAATAGCAAGGTATAATTTTATGCTTCCTTACCAAGAAAGTATCAACTAAACACATCTACATTTAATTTCAAATAAAGATGAATATGAAAAGCTGGAGGGCCTTCACAAACATTGAAGATTTAATTAGATAGAGCCTAAAGAAATAGCTTTAAGTGCCCTACAGTTTATTCCACAAATAACTACATCATTATTTTTTTCATTAGATAAGCAACACTTTTCCTGTCACTAAGCACTGCACCAGAAACACTGATTATTTGTTGCTTGACCCAGGAAAGTTGCTTCCAAGCACTGTTGTCTGTTATCCTCCTACATACACCCAAACACATACTTACTTTGATATCTTTTATAAACAAAATCAACTCAAAGACCTGCTATCAACAGCTAGCAGAAGCCCTGATTAACTCACTGCTCAGTCATTCAACTTTTAATAATGTTTAACATTTGTCAGATGTTTTTCAGCTCACTCACAGTATATAAAGAATTAAAAGTAGTGTGTCAGATGGAACTGTCTGAAAAACATTTCTCCCCATTATGAAAGGATTTTTTTTTTTTGCCATAAGTTTTGTTACTTCAGCCAAATATTTCAGGATCTTTCTTCAAATGCAGGATATTTAAAGTGAAACAAATTTAAAATATATTAAAATTTTTGTAGTAAATTTCAGACTTTTTTTAAAAAAAGTCTTGCTTTAGTAGTAACACATAGATGTCAATCCTGAGAAGACTTTTAGTTTGAAAATTTTATATTAAGTTAAATAAAGTGACTTCACCTTAGTTATACATTTACAGCCAGTGTAGAGTGAATATTCATTGTATCTCAGTTTCTTTTATGCTATACTGCTTTAACACTCACAATTTATGAACTGCTTGTACTACCCTCCATATATATATGTTCTGCCAGGATAACATTTTAACTATTGAGGTAACAGGCAAGTCATTTCAACTCATAACCAATGTTCCCAGCTTTATGCAATATTCCAAGAAAACACCTGTATGTGGGGAACATTCCCCCATAATCCACTTCCCTCCCCCCTCCCATTTCCTGCAACCCTAAATGCCCGAATCAGGCTTATATAGGAAAAAAATAACCACCAGTTATGGACAAGCATGTTTGAATCATTCTCTTCACATTTTTGAGTGTCTAGTATTAGTTTCACTCAGCATAATCCCAATGCTTAATATATTTATATTAAACTTAATAAAATTAAGTAATAAATCTAGCTGCTGTCATGTTTCTAAAGAAGAAACGTGAGAAAAACAACAGTATTAAGGAAGTAATTCTCCCTCTACACATGCCCTAGTCATAAGTTTCACCATGGTCTGGCGTTATTTTGGCATGAATTGTGTGTACAACTTTAAAAACTAAGTTATTCAGTAATTCTAAGTTATCTCAAATTCCTTTAAAAAAATCAGTAGTCAAGTCTTGTAGAATCTTATTCTACTTGCAGTTTTTAATATTAATGTCCCAGAAGAAAAGAAGTCTATTTCGTCTGTTTAAAGCATTGTTAGAAATCAACATTCAGCAGCTGTTGGCGCAATTTACATCATACCAGGTTTCCTCAGCACTGTGCAATCTGAAGTAGATTAGATCCCATTGGTCTTGTGAAGAACAAATCACTGACTCTACCAAAAAAAAAAAAAAAAAGGAGGGGGGAGGGGAGCAGAGGGAATGGCAGACCAACAAACTGTTTTTTTTTATTTTTGGACGGTTTTTTCCTGTTTCATAAATATGCATAAAAGGCCTACTTCCAATAAATGAACTAACTTCACAATCCTATTAAAAGATCCAAATTTAAGATTTTAAAATTATGTTTAATTAAAAAGACATGAAAAACTGTTTGAAGTGAAATACAATTTAAAACCATTATCCGTTTCATTTAAAGCATAACTTTTGACAATTGAGAGGTCCACTTAATGTTATATATAAAAAAATGCACCTATTGTTCAGCTATCTACTTGAAGAAAACATTAAAAATAACAAATTGTAAATTTCAAGGAAATGCCTCTTAATTAAAGCATTTCTATGTCTCAAAATATTACTCATTTTGGCTTTTCTTGCCAAAGAAAAGACATTTTTTTCTTTTTTTCCTCCTCTAATCTTTGCCTCAATTTTAACAAAAAAATTTAAACTAAAGGTTTACCAGATTGGTTTTTGTAGATGTAATTATGCAATAGACTGAAGCCTGTCGAGTCTAAGCCACTGAAAAAAATCATGAGCCCATATATGCAGGCTGTTGTAAAGGGGGGTAGCTTGTACAGCATTTGATTAGTGAGCCAGGAGCAGTGTGGGACATGCTTGGTAAATGCACCTATACATTGCCTTCTTTTTCTATTTCTTCTGCTCTCACTAAATGATACAAGACTTGCCATTATTAGCATTTTGGTTTTGACCTGCTCATTATGTCATTGTCCAAGATGACTACACTTGATGGGCTGAATCCTGTGTTTCCCTTGATATTATAGGGAGCAAATGGGATGAAGGTACACCATGCACTGATGAGGAAGGCAGAGTACTATTAAAGCTTATGTAGAAAGACCAGAACTAATCTAAATCTATGGCAGAACCAGTTATCTACTTCCCTTTCCTAAAGTATGGCAAATGAATGAACATCTTACACAAAGTTATCAAGGAAAGAAATAGGATGATATCAGAACTATTCAATGAAAGGACAAGAAGAATATTTCCACTACAAAAGCAGAAGGAGATTCTGCCAGTAACTTCACTACAAAATTCAACACTGAGGTTTCAGCTGCTATTATTCCAAGGCAATATCCTGTTTGCCTTACAAAGGAATTCTACATCTACCCACAACTGGTACGGCCCATTGTCATCAACTGGTCAGAGGATTTGCACAATTAATTTTCTGCTTGTATCAATGAAGTGCACATCATGAAGATCAAAGCTCTGTTTCCCAACAATTACTCAGCACAGCACACGCACACAGAAAAAAAAGATAAACCAACAAAGAATACATCAGGTTGTTTTTCCACATGCACCCACCCCTGGTACTTTCAAGTTAAAGCCTGTAGATTTCGTTTTAAGTGCTGTCAGGAATAGGAAGACTGACAGGGGTTTAGTGATTATAAACATCTAACAGTCCATCAGTTTTGCCAGACTTATACCCTGAACTGTTATCCACATCGCTGTTGTGGACATTTTTCACCCACCCATTTAACTGTTCTTTTAATCTGAAGCATTATAATTTTAATTAGATTTATGTTTTTTAGCATAAGCTATTTCCCTAGGAGTTTAAATTGTCATAACAGTATAGAGGATATTTTTTAATCGCAGTCTTTCAATACCACAGCACACAAACGTTTCACTTACTTTCATATTGACATCAGTAATCATTTTGTCCTGTCTATATCCTGTAGCAGAAATTAAGAAAACAAGTCTACAAAAGTCTAGAACCATGTAACAAAAGAAATGCTCATTAGATGAAATTAAAAGTGCATTTTTTGTTTCAACAAGTCATTAATAGATCATAAAGTAAACATGTTTTGCATAGGAATACAGATAACGTGCAATTTTAGGACAATTATTTTGGTAAAATCTTTTGCTTAAGATTCTGGAAAAATCTGCCTGTGAAAAAGAAAATAAAAGAACCAACCAAATCCTAGAAGTATTTTTTGAAAACACTTTGTGGCATACACTTAGATAATATGTTATCTCTGAATTTCGAGGTTACGTTATTTTATGTAACCTGTAAACTTTACATGACAAAATAATTATCTTTCATTCTTCAAATAAAGGTGAGGACCACCAAAGTTGTTGAAAATATAGAAAAAAATGTTTTGTTGTTTTTTCTTGTTAAACTGCTGTTGGAAAACTGCATTTGTTTTCACTCTTTTCCCCTCCAACAAAATCCCAAGGAAATAAACTATCAAAAGAAAATTGCAGGAGCCTAACTCTCTCTTAAAGGTTGTCTGGTCATCCTCAATGTGGAAATATAAACAGAAGTATTTTAAACTGCATTACATGAATGTGCATGCATAATTAGAAAATATGTTATCATATGAAATGGGAGAATGAAAAGAATACATATGTATTATGCATTTTACTGACCTTAAGGTTTTTAACTCAACTGGGAAAAAAATAAATAAATAAATAAAAAATAAAAAAAAATAAAAAAGTATAAGATCTTGAAGTCATTTTTTCCTACAGTTTTAATAGCTACTAGTTTCGTACACTTCTCCCCCCAACCCCCCTTCTTCAGCATCAAGTCCTTTCTATAAGCACTTTGTACCACCGTTCCATTGCGTTACTCCTAGATCATTTCTATTTTTCAAGATCATGCATGACAAACAATAGGGTTTCTTCACATTTCTTTCAAAATCAAAAGAAAGGAACCTTCTTCTAATCTTTGTATTCAAATTTTCTCATCTCCTTTCAGCAAACTCCTTAATGTTTAAAAAAATAATAATCTTTCCTGTTTACAGCTACAATGTATTTTATTATAAATGCACTAAAAGTCCCTTTAAAAAGATCTGGTTAACTTTATGTCATGAAACGCAGCACGTTAAAAAAAAAAAAAAAAAAAAAAAAAAAAAAAAACTTATAAAAGAAAAAATGGAAGGGATCTTCTATGTGGTTAGATTTGAAAGCTTTCTGTTTTGCTTTGATATCTACAAGCTCAATTTCACTTCTTATTTCATAACAGCTTCCTATATAGGATGAATTCTTCATGCATAGAATGTGTAATCAGACTTTCACAATTAAGTAAGCAGGAATAAAAGGAACAATATTTTACTCAAAACTTCAAAATTTTATTAATACAACATAGCCCAAAAGGTTAGTTTACTTCATGTGGGCAAGAACACAGATTTTAATTCAAACTAACAGTAATCTAAAAATGGTAATCAATACATACAGCAACATATAGGTCCTAACACTCAGTCACAGCATCACCTTGTCACACTACCTTGGAAAGTCCAAGGGACTGTTAAATGTAATAAACATTTCCATTAACTTCTCTAACAGATCAAGGGGAATTAATGAACATTAAGTTAGTTATTGTTTGCTCTTATAATTCTATTTGAATGAGAATTTTGCCAGCAAATACAAATAGTAACTCCCGTTTTGAGACAAAATAAGGACAAAAACCACAACTCTTAATGACATATTCCTAATATAGCCATGGATTGAAGACTACATAACTGATACTACATACATTGTTCTGCTTTCACTGTTAACATTAGAAAATAATGTAGAAACGAATAGTGTATCTTATGTATATAACCTACAAAGATTTCATTGTTAAACAGCATTTTGGTTTAAAGTCATAAATACGCTTTCCCTCACCCATGGAATATCCCTGGATTATCAACTGTAATGCAAAGAGGAAAGAAATATCACTGTTCATCTCATTTTCTGGGGTACAGTAGACTTTTTTTCCTTTCCCTTTTTTTTTTTTTTTTTAAAAAATTTATAATTACCTGAGTGCTTGCAACTCCAGGGCTTTCAGGTGTTAACACCTACCTGCACAAGAGAATCCTACTATCCTGTGTTTCTTCATTTTAAACCTACTTGCTGCAACAGGATAGAAGAGTTCTCATTCTGCATTTTTGTTCTTGGTATTTAATGATAGTGATATCTTGTTGCAGTTTCCTGAGAGGAGATGTAAATTTTCTTTCTGACACATTAGAGGAAGATTGCTTAAGTACATGTCTCTCTGAAGAAATAGGAAGAATTTATTTCTGCACATATTTTCCATCAGAAATGTATCACAAGTCTGTCTTCCTTTTAAGGAACTTTGAAGATTTACTTCCTTTAGGAATGTATTCTAACTGACTTCAGAACTATTTGTAGTTCAATGCTGATATCAGTATATTAATGACATTTCCCTTTCCAAAACACACACACCAACAATTAAAAAGCACAACCCTTCCACCTTCCAAAAAGGCAACCTACTTAACACTGTTTGAAATTTCAGAAGCAATATTTTCAAACATAAAAAATTATATATTCAAATTTCTTATGGATCTCTTTAGGGTAGCACCTTTATAATCACAGTGAGTACTGGAGGACACTGAGGTAAAGTGTTATTCTTTATCTTATTGACAGTTTATATCTATATGACATGGTTATCTTTAAGTTTAAATAACTTTTTAGTAATAATATCAAACCAGAACTCAGCATATATGGAAGTATTTCATTTAAGCATGGGAAATTTTATTTTATGCAGAAATAGTTTTTACATTTTGCTCTTGGTTGTCAAAATTCTCCAGTTCCAACTGATTTTACTGTATTTAAGTTTTCTTCTCCCATCCCCATTTAAGTTTTGTTTTCCCAGCTTATCAGCTGTTGAGAAGTAGGGCAATTACACTGATTTATTTATTTTTAAGTTTACATCAAAATCTCCACAAGTATTAACAATCCACTAACAATAGATAAAGTGGTGTGCAGTTTTTCACACCTACAGCATCTAAATGCAATCATTTCTTCATTACAAGAAAAAGCTGTGAAAGTAACCTGAAGAGTTCATAATATTGTTTTTAACTGAAGATACTGGTGGACTTCAAGCAAGCTTTTGAGACTAGGTCCATTGAAGACATAAAAAACGTAAAACTAAATCTAATACACTTGGAAAGGGAAAAAGGCCAGATGTGCGGGGGGCACATGGGGAAAAAAAAAAAAAAAATCACTGTTCAGAATATCCTTCAAGCTTTACTAACTGGACTTTACTTTACTATTTTATACCAGTGTAGGTCAACTGAGCCACTATCTCTCCTTAACTCCCCATACATCACTCTAATTTCAGAGAAACTCTCTTAAGCATAGCAAGTACTTTTTCACTTCAGTAGTCTGATACTCCAAACACTGACTAAAGTGAGTTTCATAGAAGTCACCTGAGCCAGAGGTTTACGGTTCACTTGTCTAGCACAGGCACAATGTCCTCCTGAACTGCGGGAACAAGTCAGCCAACTTCAGGAACATATTCAGCAGGTCAGAAATTAAACTACTATACCCAGCATCGTATTCTGCTTGTATTATAGACACATTTTTGCTTTCAGAAGCAAACGTGTAGTTTTAATCCTTCACACACACACACACACACACACACTAAAGAGAGCAAACAAATGTATTGTGTTTTATGTTGCTGGTGAACCTGATCTCTTCAGTAACATCCAGCAGTATACTTTCTTTTAAGGTGATTTATAGTTCATAAACAATACCATGCAAAGTCTAGAAATTTATCTGCTTTTATATAGATTGTAACACAATCTATAGTACTACATAATATATTACTTCACGTGTATTTAACGGAAGTCAATAAAAGTCAATAAAACTCTTGTACCTAGCTAGCATCAACAGTTACAGAGACAAAGTAGTTCTAGGTTCCAACACTTGCCTATTTAACTCTGAAGTTAAATAGACAATTATTTTTTAACTCATTTGCAAGTGTCATATGAGCTGCATCACATCTAGCTTGTTTTATGTTATTTATTAATATTTACTTTCTAATATTCAATAAAAGCTGACATTTCTAGGTCTTATTCTACTTCTCTGCCCTACTTATACACAAATTTTAGTAAAATTTTCATATTCTTGAAGCTAGTTAGTATTACAGTGCAGTACATTTCTTTTACTTCATGTGTATTCTCCATCCCTTTTACGCTACACTACCTTCACCTTCGAGGTGGACTGCATTTCCAATAAAGTACAAATATTTCCATTGTAAAGCTGTTAAACTAATTATAGGCCACTATTATATATTTGCTCAATTTCTGTACGAGTTTGCATGAATATACATTGCAAACAAAACTATTTTTGAAAGTGTGTTGCAAACATATCCATCACAGCTGGATTTCAAAAGGATGGTAAGGAAGCTCTTTGTAGGATAACTGAGGAGGAGTCATACTGTCTCCGTGCTCCGTCTGTAAAATATGTGTTAAAATAAATGGCAAGCTATCACTATGTAAGTTTTAGCTATTTGTGAAAGGTATTACACTGATTTCAGGTTGGATAGTAGGAAAAAAAATATTATCGGAAAGAGTGATTAGGCATTGGAACAGATTGCCCAGGGAAGTGGCGAAGTCACTGTCCCTGGAGGCATTTAAGGAAAGGTTACTTAGGGACATGGTTTAGTGGGCAATATTGGTGGTAGGTGGACAGTTGAACTAGATGATCTTCGAGATCTTTTCTAATCTTAATGATTCTATGATTCTACATTAAATAACTTATAATTAAAAGCTTCAAAATTAGCATTGCCAGGGCAAGGTGGAACATGGATGGCAGTATAGTTTTATGATCCCTTAAACATCTTTGGTTTCCAATATTTGACTGCTTAAAAACTAGTGCTTTATTTTTGGGAAGCTTTTTTCTGTCTGATCAACATCTTTTATTTACATTCCAGATTACATAAATTATTTTATGAATTTTTCATTGTAACTATTGAACAAGTATGAAAATATTTTTCTAAAGAAGCAGCATAACCATGGGTTCCAGTAACACTGGCATAAATTCAAACACACAAATTAGTTAATATTTAGTGCCATGATATATAACTAAATACTGTTAGTTTCAAATAATCTAACATTTCTGTTCACTTGTTGCAGTGATGTTACATATGAAAATTAGCAAGAAAAGTTATTCAAAAAGTGTACATTGAAGAAGCTTGTAAAGAAATATTTAACTTAAATGTATCATCTGCACAAATGTGTGACTTTTCTAGATTTGATATTAATCAAGAGATTGAGAGCACAATAAATATTATGCAAACTGAAAACTAGTATACATATCTCTCCTGTTTTTAATCACTACTGTAATCTTGAATTATGCTGTAGCACAGTGAAAAAATAATAATACAACGTTATAGCTATCGAGCAGATTAAACTAAATTGACTCTGCAGTTCAAGCCCCCAGATCAATCTGCACTGGTGTAGCCTCACCTTAGGGTACTGCGGGCAGTTTGGGGCACATGGTATAAGGACAAAAAACTAGCAGAGTGTCCAAAGGAGGGCTAATAAGATGATGAAGGGTCTAATGTTCAGCCCAGAGCAGAGCAGGCTGAGGGGAGGCCTCATGGTGGCCTGCAGCATCCTCATGAGGGGAGCAGAGGGGTAGGCGCTGAGCTCTGCTCTCTGGGGACAGCGACAGGACCCGAGGGAAAGGCATGGAGCTGGGACAGGGGAGGGTCAGGCTGGGGGTTAGGAAAAGGTTATTCACCAAGAGGGTGGTCAGGCTCTGGAATAGGCTTCCCAGGCCAGTGGTCATGGCCCCAAGCCTGCCAGAGTTCAAGAAGTATTTGGACAACTCTCTCAGTCTGATTTTTGGATGGTCCTGTGGGGAGGCAGGAGGTGGACTCCATGACCCTTGTGGGTCCCTTCCAACTCTGGATATTCTGTGATCCTATGATACAAGCTTCTAGTTTGTAGTAAACCAAAGGCCAGGTTGCTAAAGGACTAAATACAAGTTATTGAAAATGATGAATGCATTCAGTTTTGTTTGCTTTTTTGTTTGAGTATATAGAACACAAACAGAGCACATGTGGAAAAAAAAAAAAAAAATCTCCCATGTACTGAGGTTCAGGTGAAAAAAATCCAGGCTTTTCCCCAACTGTAAATCATCCAAATGGAAAAGAAAGTACAGGAATATTAATTTATGGAGAAGAACATGATAGTTTATCTGTTTCATTATTTAAATAAATCTTCCAAATCTACATTATTATGTTATAGTTGCAAGAAATCCTGCCTAAGACAATTAGCATCATACAGTGTAAAAGACCAATTAAAGCCAGTGTGGGTGTGGGGTGTTGTTACAGATCAAGTGACAGAAAAAACATGGAAAAGCATAAACCTAAGAAATAATCACATGGATATGTTTCAGTTGTAAATACAGTCATGAAACAACTCCTCCTCTTTTTTTTTTTTTTTTTTTTTTGACACCTTCCCTAGAAAAAGACTATTTATCTCTCTCCAAATTTTGTATCATGTCATGAAGTAACGCCTTCTCCTATTTTCAGACATAATAATTATTTGGAAGCATTTGCAGATACTGTTCTATATGCTTACTTTTAGACTGGTTGAATAGATATAATCTATAATTTTAGGCTCCCTTGTTAATATTTTCACGAAATATTTTTTACTGACGTTTCCCAGTGAAAATTCCCTTAAACACACCATTTTCAAAATTAAGAGCAAATATTAAACTCAAAAGTCTTCTTAGAATTTAGACTGACAGAGGATCTAGAAAACTTTTTAATTATCATAGAATGGTTTGATTTGGAAGGGACCTTAAAGATTATCTAATTCTAGCCCCCATGCCATGGGGCAGGGGCATCTCCAATTAGACCAGGTTGCTCAGTTGAAACAAATGTGGTAAGGAGTGAAATAGAGGCAGAATGAGAGGGCTGCCAGATGTGACATATGCCTGTGTTATGTAGATGTTTGGCTCTCACAAATTTCTCTCTCATGTAATTTTCCTTCATTTCATTCAATTCCACCTTCCTATGTTAAAGAAACGTTTTCCCCACACCAGCATACTTGTTTTGCCTCCTCATATATAAGTCTAGTTTATTGATAGCTTCTCTCTATAAAATATACTAAGTAAAATAAAGGGGGGGGGTTGTTTGTTCTCAAGGAAAATTTCAAACTATATTCTGAAAATACAGCAATATATCTATATACACACACTAAGTACTGTAAAACTATGAACTTGCACAAACATGGGAATTTAATTTAAAAATACAGCTTCAGATTACATTACATTTTGTTCTGAAAATACATTACATTACATTTTGTTCTGAAAATATGAAGCAATTAATTTCCAGTGATACATTCTCATGAAAAATGAGTACAAGCTAAAAAGCAGCAGAATGTATCACATGCACATAATACAAATCCAATACATGGGAGAAAAAAATGACATTTATGAAATTTGTGGTCAGCTAAACTGTATAATGAATGCACATTGTTTAAAAGCTTCAGATTAAAAAAAAAAAAAAAAATCAGCTAGTTGTTCCAGGGAAAGAGAAAACTGTGCCATCAGATATCCATCCAATGGGGGATATACAACTCAGTGTAATCCCCTAACAAATAAAAAAAGATGTGCAATAACAGGCTATCATTAATCAGAAGATAAGAACTGTATCAAGTGTGGAAAAGGAAGTAGCATTCTTATCCTTTGATTGATTGATTGATTTTTTACTTGGAGATGTATATTTTAAAAATATTAAAAAGGGTACGTTGGAAAACCAAAGACATCTTTCTGTCTTTGTTCTTTCATACTGCACTTAATTTGATATTTTTGCTACTACTTTGAACTAATTCAAATGCTGAGTACCTGAAAGAACAAAAAGGCTTGATTGCCGTAATTCACCAGGTTCAAAGCTGGAAGCTAAGACACTGAAGGACATAGGGTCTTCCTGAAACTTATACTAGAATGATACTTTGGCAGCTTTGTGGCAAGCAAAATGCACATTTTTAATTAATTGAGTTACATATCTTAAATATATTCAGCCTTGGTTGTATGTTAAAAAGCGCTTTTCAAAGTACGGTAGAAACATGGGGAAGGTTTCTGCCTCTCCTCTCCCACTTTTTCCTCCACACAAGTTGTATAAAACTCCTCCTGTAGCCTTGCTGAAGTCCTTCAAAAACTTTTTAAAACAAAGTATCTTCCAATGCATCCTCCAGCCACTGAAGTAGGTAATTCATATAAAATCAGTTTTTTGACCTGAGAACAGCATGCAGGATAGCAATACCGCATTAAAAACCCCAGAGGGAGCAGGCAGCTACAAAACAGAATGTGCATTTCTGAGGAAGATTTATTCCACTGAAGCATGGAAATGTCTTCAAATGAAATAAGAACTCTTGGGCTTCATATGAGTATTTTAATTAAGTGGAAATGCCAAAATCAAAGTCTTAAAGTTACGGTTTTGGTCTTGAGTTTCCCCAGGTGGTAAATGTGATATGATAACATGCCACAGTGGGAGGAAAAAAACAGGAGGCATTCAAAGCATTGTTGAGGAGAAATACTCAGGAGTGACATGCATGCACTACTTATCACATAACTTAAGTAGGACTGTTTAATTGAAAAGTACATAACATGATCTGATCTGCCAAGCTTTCCTCAAGGTTTTAGTGATAAAATCCTTTGGAGAGATCTTATCCTTAATACAACAGGGTGAACAAAAGCATTACTGAATTCCAATTTCTACTGTTAACATCTCAGTATGTTTAACTATAAAAATTTCAAAGATCCTCTCTTCAGAGAGTGGAAGTGTCTGTCAAAGTGAAAATGAAAAGGTAGAGAATCTGAACTTCTTCTATCACTACTTCTAATGGAACTCTCCCACACAGGGAGAAACATTAGAGATGAATGATAGGGATGAATAATCATGTGATCTAATGGTTTCCCTCAGTAAGGGACTGCAGTTAATGATCCAAGAAGTCACTTCAAGTGACTATTGGATATGGGCATGCAAAAAACTGCACTATAGTATGCAGATTCTGCTGCATACAAGCATCACTGTTTATAGCCAGTGCTTAAAAACAGTTTATCAACTAGAATTGCAACTGCATATAAAAATCCAACAAAATTTATCAGCTGCCAGGAAAACTGTTAAGACCCATGTGATCAAAATATTAGAAGACATCTGAAAATGGAGGTAAAAGGTATGGATTTAAGGTGTCTTGTTCCTTCATCATGAAACAATTCTACCATTTCTATAGGATCAAGATGGTAATATAGTGAAAAAAATGAGTCATATGAGGCCCAGTTACAAGATCAGCAAGGGACATCCAACAAGATCAGACTAGAGACAACTAGAACTGCTGAACTAATTAAGGATAAAAATAATGGTCATTTTTGAAGAATACTAGAAGCATTAAGTTTGAAATAATCATAAAAGAAGTATAGAGCTGTTAAGTTAATGTTCTGTTTTAGATTATGATGCACGATAAAAACAAAACTTTTACCTAATAACCCAATAAAACCTTTTTTTGCTTTGCAACTATTTGAAAAAAAAAAAAAAAAAAGCCTATTCTTCAAGCTACAGCTCTATACATTCTTCCCAATTTTGTTTTAAAACATAAGTACACTCACAACAAGTGTAATCATGATTTTTTCTTTTTTCTTTTTTAACCTCAAAAGTAAAAGATCTCAGAGAAGCATAGTGACTTAGATCTGAATCCCAACTTTTTCATCCAAGTTTAGCTATTGTGCTTGCTTCTAGACTTGAGGAATTTCCTTAGATTTCAGGTAACATAATTTTATATCTGTACTACAATGAAGGATACAACTCCAATTGGGCATTTTATCTGTAACAGTGTAAATTCTCCCACAAGTAAAACTCCATAGGTTCTGTCATCCATTATACCCATAAGATATATCAGCCAATTATTATACTTCAGTGCCCTCTGGACAACAGCTGATGTGGAAGAGGGAACATTTTCCACTAATTTACAAATGCTTCCTAGTGGATTAATTTAAACAGCCAGTTTTACAGAGCGTTCTGACTAAAGAGCTCCCACACACAATCACAAGATTGAGCTGATTAATGGCTTGATCCTAAAAATATTAATGCCATTTGAAGAGTTTGAGGTAGTACAGCTTTAATTCAAGACATTTTGTCCCTACTACATATCTTTTATTCTACTCAGAAATAAACGGTTGACTGATATCAAAGGTTAGTAGGGTGAATAATAAAATGTAAAGAATGCATATTAGAAGTTGGAAAACATTGATACAAAAAGCATTATAATGGAGCTGCACACAATGGTGAAAGTTAATAGCATATTAACTCTGAAATTAAGAAAAAAAATGTTTAGAAACATCCTGGCCATATTGTTGATGTTAAAGTATACAGGCTCAAGATTTCCAATACCATGTTAAAGCCACATGTTCTTCACATAGATGGTGACCTCCTCTAACTACTGCACTAAACTGACTTCCTAGCAATATGATTGGACCTCTTCCAAATACATTTATCTTCCTAAATACTCATATAATAGTAAAAATTATGGAAGTCTTCAAATTGGGAAGTCATGAGTTTTTCATGAGTTTTGATCTTCAGAATCCTTTGACCACCCATGCACTTTATGAATGAGCTCTGAGTGTGAAGAACTGTTTCTCTACTATTTCTGTAATAAAACATCTAATATAGGTTCATTATTTTTAAGTTTGTGATCAATATGGTTATATTTTTATTTCACCTACCATGTTTGCCAGGGGAGAAACTACAAAGTTTTGTATTTTACTTTATCCTTGTGGAAGTGAGATCAAAAATGGTTCACAAAACGTTTTAAAAGTTCCTTAGCTCTAGTGACTCCAGTTGCATGTAGAACTCTGCTTGCTTTTCAGACCTAAATTGAGTTAAATGCTGCTGAGAAGATCCTATTTGCATGGTGGTTACTTTACCACCTTTCTAAGGTCATGTTTTCATCACTGGCTGCCTTAACCTCATTAGCTAAACTGCTTGGAAATCATCTCAGGTCATACTTTATTTAGAACACGTGAGTTCTACTGCACAGGGCTGATAAATCAAAGTGAGCACAGACTTGTTTAGAACAGATTTTGTTTTGGATTCTCATCAACAGTTTTCTCAAGGACTGTCACGTCACATACATGTATCATCCACCAGACAAGCATGTTATTTGTAAGGAAGTTATAAGCAGTTGTAGAGTTGTATTTTTCTGATTGATTCCAGTTGTTCTACAAGTCCTCTATTACCCGATCTTTATTTCTCATGACAATTAAAAGAAATCAAACCTCTAAAATATGAAGAATAAAAACAGATCTAAATAAGGACTGAGAAATTCTAACATGGAAATACCAGGGCACCATTCAGGTGTTGCCTAACACTAAGCCCATATGCTCAAAATTCTGCTGTTGATGTCTGCCTATGCTTTCAGTGGTTATGGTTTGTGACTAGTCTTTATACCACCAAGTGCTTGGTCCTTGCAGCAAGAATTTTAAACAGATCAGGCAATTCACCAGTTGAATACCTTTTATATTGACTCAGTGCAAGATGAAATATACCTCTTCCTTTGGGCGGGGGAGCAAAACACACACACCACAACAGGTTCCACAAAACAGAGCACTGATAAAGACAGAAACTTTTATTTGTCAATAGGCAACACGCCCCCATTTCTATAATTTCTATAGCAGATTTACTTTTGGGTGAGCTTTTGATGAACCAGTGAACTAAGCAACATTGTGGGAGAGGAACTGTGGAGGTTTAAGTGACAAATTCAGGAGGTGGAGAGAGTTAATTACACTGTCAGACCACCAAAGTTTCCCAGTTTCCTCAAACAAGATAGATATTTCATAGCTCCTTTCCTACCTCCAAACTCATTTCAGTCCCTGAAAGCATTATCAACTTCAAAATCATCTCTGCTTTCTCCACACACACCCCTCCCCCTTTTGAGGTGGGGAGGCAGGGGAACACTGAATTTCAGATTTGGCTTACTCTATTGAAAAGCCTTGAACCAACTTACAGGAAAGCAGTCTTAAATTTCATTCTTCTCTATTGCCCAGACATATTAAACTGGATTGTAGAGCAATGCCACTCTAAACTGGGGAAACACATCCCTAAGTCCTCTTCTGTATTTAAGCATCTAAATTCTCCCTTTCAAAAAGTTTTCATTTCAAAATAGCTCTCAGAAGACAGAGATGTTAGCAGTCTTTCAGCTAACAAATAGAACAATAGTTAAACCCAAGCTACTAATTAATTTCTACCTGAAAGCATTCCAGCTTCTCTGTCAATTTCCCTGATTGTCATGCTTCCATTTCACGTCATAAGAAAATACCAAAAGAGACCAAGACCTGGTACAGTACACTTTGAACTTGAGTAATTAATCCTATTTTTAAATAATAGTTCAAAACTGCTGTGTTGTTGTTGTTTGTTTGTTTTGGAGTTTTAACTAGAACATTGCAATTCTGGACAAAAGTAAAACCATGACTGAACTGTAACCTAAGAAGCTTTGAATCAATTCCTCAGCATAATGAGCAGCACAATCTACATTGGTATCTTGGCTTCTTACCAATAAACAGTAAGCAAAGGCAATGTAAGCATTCACTTATTTCATAGACTAAAACTTTCGTTATCATCGTGACAGAGATAGCACTTTTTTTTTTTTTTATGTTTATGTCTTCTGGAATTTGGAGGGTAAAAACATCGAGAAATGTAAATTTTTGTATTCACTGCCCTAACATGACAGGAAAAAAGGAACCATAATAGTATCTCTCAGCACAATTGACATATAAAGAGAACAGACCAGTTTTGCTTTACTGGTAGCCTAAAGAGAACTGTGACTCTCCATTTAGGCTCTGCCAAATTTTTCCTTTTTATCAGGAACTACATCCAAGTGTCTCCCTTGATGCACTAAGGGCATTCTACTTCGTGAATGGAATAAAGGTCAAGTTCTTCAGCACTGACATCCACAGGAGTGCACAGGACATAAAAATATTTTTGTTCACTGCTGATTCTCAGAGAAGCCTGCCTTCTGAGCTTCCATAGCTCTCTACTTCATCATCCAAAGGAAACCATACGGCATAGATCATCACTACTGGGACAGCTGAGCAACCAGCTATGACCTCTTAACAGAAGAAAAGAGTTCTAATGTACCTCTTATGGGAATATTGTTCATTTTGTTTGATGAAAGAGTCACTATCCTGCTAACAAATCTGAATAAACTCTCTGGTGTAACTCATTTATACAATCAGTGTGAACTTGTGCATTTTCACAATATTTTTCAAAGTTACAAAGTATATTCCCACTTTTAAAGATACCTAATAGTCTATCCATTATATAAGCTTAATCAATATTTTCAACTGCTGCCTAATCCTGAATGAAATCCCTTTGCACTTAAGTTTCCACTGAGGTACAGCTCCTTTTCTGACCACGCATATGATAAAAAGAGAAATCATGGATCAGTATAATCAAAAAGCATTCCCTTATCAGTTTATCTAGGCACGATTCTAAGAATATTCTTCAACTACATGCAGCCCCCAAAGGCAGCAGCACCAGTAATGGCTTCTTGCTTAAACTAGCCTCATAACTAGAATACTTCTCTAAGGAGTTGAAGCTTAGGGTCATCTCTCTTCTTCAGGGAAGCTCACAGGTATTTCTACACTGCAATCAAGACACAACAGCAACTCTCTCATTTGGATCTATGAACCAATTTCAAAAGCACAGAGGCAATTACTGTTGAAGTGCAGCTATGTCAGTACTTATCCTAATACTTTTGCAGTTCAACATGCTGAGCTACATGCTGCCAAAATAGTTGTTTGGCTGTATCCAAGTGGCCAATTTTAAATGAGGTTTTGCACACACAGGTAAGTTTTAACTGCATTTACTCTATTTGAAGATGAAAACAGAACATTCATTTTTTTAAAAAGGATTCCAGATAAAAATCTTACAAAATAGACACTTTAAGCTTGACATTTGCACTAGGAAAGGTAGAAGAAACTACCATAAAGGGGGGAGGGGAAAAAAATAACAAAAAAAAAAAAAAAAAAAAAAAAAACCACCACAAATGTCTACACCACATTAAAAGGAACATTGTTACGTATATCAGATAGTCAAATTGACAATTGACTTTTCAAGAGTGAAAGAGCACCATTCGGTTTGGGGATTGGCATTTAAAATAGTTAACAAGGTCACGGAAAAGGGAGATCCAGCTGATAGTCAGCTACAAGACTTTCAACAAGATTAGTTTCCAAAGCTTCTTAAAGAAACTAAGTAGTCATGGGATAAAAGGAAGGTCCTCACATGAACGTAGAATTTGTTAAAAGATTGGATAAGGTGGAGTTTCATAACAGAGAAAGGCTGTGAAGAGTTACAAATGCTGGGTTACACACTGTTCAACATTACAAGTTACATGGAAAAGGAAATAAACAACAAAGTGACAGATGATGAAATTATGTTGTTCCAAAGAAAAGAGATTAAGGTTGACTGCAAAGACACGCATAAGACTTTACAAAACTGGATAATAAATTGGCAGATGAAACAGAATATAAGTATTAGATAAGGAATAAAAAAAAAACACAACCCTCTACACATAGCAGTGGGCTTACCACTACTACTAATAATAATAAGTTAGAGCTACGATAGTAGTTCTGGAGAAAAATATATATAAGTATTACAACAGACAAAATAAACCTAACAAGTACGATGAAAGGTGCTGAGCCTTGACAGAGCCCACAATGAAGCTATTTGAATCTCAAAAATCAAGCAGATCTAAGAAAGGCTCAGAAGTTGCAGTATAAGAGCTCAAAAATCCACAGCTGAAGGGCACATTCTGAATGTGTTTTCAGAACACATTAGAAGACAGCTACAGTAGACAATCTTTCCCCAGTAACTGTAGCATTAACATCACCACCTAAAAATATGGACTGGTGAACAGCCTTTCAAACATGGTGCAACACTTTGCTCTGATCACATTGAAACTTGAATGTATGCCCTGGGCAGTGCTTACATAGTAGCCAGTAGCAAGATTCATATGAACAGCAATATATTCCTTTACAGGATTTTAAATAATCCATTCTGTATTCTATTTGGTACCAGGTTGCCATTATGATTGCTCCTAAAACACGCTTAAGATAGAAAAATTTTCTCCTAAATCACACTCTCTAGACTATCTCCCTCCAAGGTATGGAAGAGTTGCTTTGTTTCTGGTACTCACTTTGTCCCATTTATGAATAAAAGCTTCTTGAAAGTGACTGTACTATAAGTTTGGGGCTTATCTTGTAAATTTATTCAAAACTAATACGAATTTACTTGTATAGTATTGTTTTCTTGCCACTTCTACTAGTCATGAAGTAATACTTACTGTTTACCCAGCACATTATTGCCCACCTGCTCCTTGTACTCTCAAGAATAATCAAACCTAAAGAAACAGAGTACTGCTTGATCTCAGAAATGACTCTATACACTCCAAAAAAAAAAAAAAAAAAAAAAAAAAAAAAAAAAAAAAACCTGATTAGTTCAATTGAAACACTTCACTTTAGGTATACATTTTAAAGGGTTGGCCTTAAAGGACTGTTGAATAAAAGAAAGAATCCTCATTAGTGACCACACTGCATCCATCATAGCAAGACATATTACACTGAAAATGGGTTGGACTATTCTGTTCTCAGACCGATAAGACATGAAAGTATGTTCTTATTTCAATTTGCAGTCGTGTAGCACAGCAAAGAATGCACAGAGAAGCAAAAGCACTTGACTGCAACAGAAAACTCAGATTCCTCACCCCCACACACCCTGTCCTTCCCCCTCTCCCCACTGCACCCCTGAGGGCGGGGAAGACAAGGAGGGGTAGAAAAAAGGGGAACTTATGCTTTCACATGTGTTTACAGAAATAAAGAACACCTTCAAGATCTTTATATTACCAAATAGTATGGATATCTGAACAAAACTCTCTTGCTTTCCAACAGGCATATACTACAATTCTATTTTCTCTTCTTCTAATGGAGCAATATCTAGTGTACACTCACTAAATAAACCCCAAAATAAACAATGCCAGAATACAACTCCCAGTTAGAGCACAAATAGTCAACACAAATCACAGTATTTGCAAACTATTGACAACTCTGAAGACTTGCAAAACAAATGTGTAAGGAAAATTAGGTATTTTGCTGAACATTCAAGGAAGTAAACAAAAAAGGCTAGATTTAACAGATTAAGGTATTATGCAGCCTGTTAACTCTAAGACATTTCCTTCTGCTATTCTAGGTACAGTAACCTCTGCAACCATAAGAGGAGGATTTGGCTTACCTGTAAGAGCCTTTAAATCTATAAAGTGCACAAGCCTACAAATACGTTTCATCAGTCACATTTTACAACTAATATAAGTGCTTTTCCAAGGCTTATGATATATTATGACATCCAATGGGGAGAATTCTTTTCTGTATCCACTTCTTGAAAATTATCATCTTGTTCATGCCAGTTATTAAAGAGACAGTTTTCCATAAAGGATCCAGTAGTTTCAAAAACTGACATTTTTTTCAAGTTCCATCTTTTTTGCATTAAGAAAGTATATATTTTCAAATGTATTGTATTCAGCTTTTGTGGTGGTCTGGAAAATAGTTGAAGGCTCTACCCTAGTACAGAAAAAGCCTTTTTAAAAATATATTTTTATTTCATGAACTTGTTCTGATGCTGCTTTGAACAGATCTAAGGGCACTGAAGCCTGGTTTTGAGGTTGTACTGGAAAAGATCCTAAATGAAATCACATGCTGCAATATTCCAGGTAATTACTTATTTTTCTCTTTTCATCTTTGCTTTTACAAATGTATTATTTTCACTTTTTCACCTCCTTGTACTCAGTCTGCAAAGAGAACCCGTCTCAAGGCAGAGAGAGGCCCTGATGCTGCCCTGACTTGCGCCAGCAAAACTATCAACAGGTAGGAATGGCATGAGGTGTGGTGACTGATACCAATGAAAGAAATCACCAAAAAAAGTCAACTTGCACGAAGCTGAAATCTAATGATAGAGGCAGATCAGGGGACCACAGAACAGACTGACTAAAAGACAATAAAAGGCAACACCTGAGGCACATCATCCCTAGCTCATTTGCAGACTAGGAGCTGAGATGGATTTAGCACTTAAACTGAGTGAGAAATCAGAAACAACAAATAGCATTACTTTTCCTTTTTAGTGGAAAGCTCCTGGAGCAAGTCCTGGGAAGTCTTACTTTCAGCTGGTCCTGTATCTATTGGTCTTGCTGTCACTGTCATCACTGATAGTAACTTATGTTGTCATACATCACCGTGGAGATCCCATAGCAACCATTAGTAGCTTTTGTTCAGTCATACGCTGTCACCAGAAGAGGATATAGCCTGTGTAGAAGAACTATTCTGGGGCCCACATGAAGCATTTTATTAACTCTTTCCTAGTCAAAATTCAGAACTGTAAAAGGATGATCATCTTTCTTTGCAGCTAATTCTGTGTTTCTGTTAGTAATGTGCACTTGTTGCCAATCAGAAGACCTGAGTATAAATGCCCTATTTGGTATTCATTCCTTGGTCAAACAGCAGTTGGGTGATGCATAAGTTAGTACATAAACTGCAGTGACGTTTCCTGGAAGATTTAGACACAGTGGTGATGAAACCAAGAAGGAAACATTTATATTCCTCCAAAACTGAAAGCTTTTCTTCAGAGCAATGGCTCAGACCCAGGAAAAGTAAAATAAAATAAAATAAAAAAATAAAAAGCTTCATGGCATGAAGTTATTGTGGTAATACATGCAAAGGAGCATTCAAATTTTGGCATTGATAAACTGACAATAAAAATGAGATTTTTCAATAAGAATGAGACTTCACAGTATTTCCCATAATAATTAAAACAACAACTACCAGATACTTTTAGTCAATTCTCTGCCATCAAGTAATGCTTCAGAGATTTATAAATACCTGCTCAACAAGCTCATTAGAGCGGTGAAGTAAAACCTGGGAATAGTACTAATTAATAAAAGACAGTCCATGCAGAAGTGTCACAGGGTTGCCTGCAACACTGCAAAGGAAGGACTGCCTCATGCTGTAGTGCAGCTGCATGGGCATCTGTGTCAATATTCAGTAAAATGGCACTACTCTAATAGAATAAACAAATCACATTAAGGCTGTTGCTCCTAACTGGGACAACAAAGTGATGCATATCTTCTTTAAAGAGATTATTTTATGGAAAGAAATCTATTGTAAAACTCCAAAGCTATCAGCGAAATGGCTGGTGACCTTCAATTTCCACCTGCAAATATTTTTAGCAATCTATACCTGTCATAACTGGCGAGATTTTCTGCTACCATGCTTAAAAGCTTTGTGAAGCTTCCGTTATTCCTGAGCAATCAGTAGTGACATGTTGTTGTTCTAATGAGTGCTGATGCACGAGTGTAATATTAAAAATACACTCTGATTTTAAGCACTGTTTTTAACAGGAAGTATACTGAATTTTCAAAATGTTTATAGCTGATATAGTTTTAAAACAGTTCAGAGCTTCAAATCATTTCTTCCTCCTATTACAGAATGTTTTTCTAAACACTACAAACTCATGGAATTTATCTACTTTTGTAGCTCAAAGAAAAATCATGACCTTAGCTGTTGTACATGTCATTATAGCATCACGGACAGAAGTTTAACAGTTTTAGTTAGTTAGAAGTTTAACACTTTTTTTTTTTTTTTTTTTTTTTTTTAAGTACACTGTTGTAACCTAGGGAAAGCCTACAACTTACTTTTAATGAGGTATACATTACTTACTAAGGTTACAGGTGATTCAGTTTTTAATCAAAGCAGTTTGTCAGTGATTTCTCAGTAAGGTTTAAAACTAATTTAAATGATTTTTTTTATTATTATTATTATTTTTTTTTTTGGTGAACTGGGAAAAAGCAAGACAATTTTCCAAAGAATGTTTGTGTGGATATCAAACACCAGGTCACACATGTATTCCCCAGTTCACTTTAATACTCCTCAGGGCAAAACCTCACAAGAAAAAGCAGTTAAAGTCTCATACAACTCTGGATAAATTATTTATGAATATTGCAGATTTAGAACAGACACTGTAAAAACACAAAAGATTCTGAAGCAGCCTTTCAGAGCTGTCTAAAAAGAGATTGTTTTATGATTGGTATATGATCCTGCAGCAATGACACAGCCCCAATGTCTTTCATACTGATAGACTCTAGAAGTCATACCACAGAAAACAACTGTTGAACTTTTCTGTTTACCCTAAGCACAAGAAACTCAGTGCTATGCATATGATTTCTTAATCAAATCCTTAACCCACTTCTTGAGATAAATATCTCTAGAAATGTATTCAGCAATGACCATCACCATAATTTTGGAGAACAGCAATGCTGATTGTAAGCCCTAAAATAAAGGTGTGCAGTGATAAAGTCAAGCAGTCATCTTTGTAGAGCAGGTTAGATTGTCCACAGGAAAATAAAAATGGAGTTAGATATAAGAACAGGAAGAGAACTGCTCAAAGCTGGTTTGACATCAGCTAGTGAAAAGCCTTCAGAGCATTAGACTGATATTTTCCTTCCTGGGGTTCTTATCATGTTCCTTCAGGTGCTGAAGGATTTTTTGGTAGCAAACAGTACACGGTAGGTTTTCCTAATTCCTTCTCAGAATTCAGATGCACAGAAAATATGCAAAAAGATGCATAAAGTGTACAATCATAATCACAGTATGAAGAAAAGATATTGAACACAATACAATATAAAAGTAGTAAATTCAGGAGAATGATATCACTGTAGTTTCCCAGTGGATGGGAAAGAATTGATTCCAGGTGTTGCAATTAGTTCATTAAGAAATAACCAGATAACAGTAGAGAATATCAAATTCCAGAGTTGATTTATTCACAATTATTTGTATGCCTGAGCAGGTGTCTTGACAGCAACAGCAAGTTTTACAACTCACAGGTGTAACACCCCTTTCAGATCTCCAGTGAAGGCAGCTGTGTTTGAACAGCTTCAGCCTGCCAGCAAACAGCTCTTCATTCTCCTGTTTTTCCCAAGACACTGTTCCCAAAACTGCCGCAAGCTTGTTCCACTCTCTTTACAAGTAAACTAGAGGCTCTTTGTGTTTAGGCACAATCATTACCTTATTTAATGTATTCCTGTTTTGCAACTGTGGGTATAGCAGAATCAGCAATTCCCTGGCATTCAGGGTAAGGATACTATTTGCAGTTTGAATTTTCCTCAGCTGCAAGCCATGCACAACTAGCATGAAAAGTTTGGAGTTTACCACAGAACTTATCAATCCATTTTAGATATTCATAAATGCCCATTACCTAGCTGCACAATCAATAAGGTATTTACCTTTATGCCATCTCTGTGGAAGGCCATTATCCTGACTTTATAGAGTGTGACATGGGAAATTAGAGTCTTGAATTCACATTGCACAACCGTGACTTGAATATCCATTCCCTATACACAGATAATAATAGCTGGTTTAAAGCAGGATTAAAAGACACCTCAAAACTCCACAGATTAAAACAAAACTACCTCATAGGTAGTTTCCACAGGTACAAAATTAATTTAAGATTTTCTGTGGTGTGGCTGCTTCATTTTGGCGTGTAGGAGTGCATAATATTAAATCTTAGTATGGAAACCTATCCTACTAAAGTCCTGTAGAAGTGAATAGACATTCAAACAACTTGCCTGTGCTCTGTAAATTCTCAAAAGCAGCTATGCTCCAATTTGTTACTGTTATTTTCAGTCACATGAACATAGTTTAGAAGCTAGATTATGATTTTGAGTATTGCAACAGTGAAAAGGAAATTGAGAAGAGAAATAGATTCTTCATTATACCTCTACTTTAGTTAACTAAACACTGAAAGCTGTGAGAAACACTGGTACTCAAGAAAACTGAGAATCTATTAAAATTCACCATGACTGATTCACTGGTGAGCATCAGCACATTATTTCTAATCTCACTCACAAATATTGAGATGCCACAAATTTGTTGTTCCACCATGTTGTTATTATTATTATTTTTTTAATTAATCCTTGCAAGGCCTACGTTTGATGGCTGCGTCCTTTTTGCTGTTGGATATGTGGTCTAGCTATCCCGAGGAGCGGAGACACGAGGCTAGCAGAGAACAAAAACTACTACTTGCTTTTAAGAACAGCATTTTAGTTCTAATGAATCTCTTCCAAGCACCTGAGCACGTCAGAAGTGTGGCTTCCTCCCATTCATTGTGATCTCGGTTCCCTGCTCCTCAGTCAGCAGGGGCAGAGATTGACAGCTCGCTTAACTTCACAAGGAGAGAGACTAACTCTTGCCTCATGCGACTTAAAAGTGAGCCTTCTGGCGGGATAAGAGAGACAGGCTGCAATGGAAGACCCATCTGTTCTTACTCAACTAAAAGGAAGGTGGCTCTGGTGCCAGGATTCAAAGGCAGAATGATGAAAATAGGGCAGCGTGGAGGAGCCTCTTTACACTGAATGATGCCCTAGTGGAGGTCTCTTATGTTACACTTCAGATTTTATCCATGTCTAGAACAGCATGCGATATGTTCATTAAAATAATTCTATATCATTATACAATTATATTTTATTATGAAACATGACCAGTAACTGCAATCCACGTATAATTACTTCAGAAATAGAATATAATACCCAAATAGGCCTTTATAAAGTTGCAACACCCCCAACCACATGAAAAAGTCACCTTAATGGCATTTGTATGAACCACATATAAAAATATGTTTATATAGAGAAAAATTATTTAGCTCCCCCAGTGGCTGAAGGGAAAAAGTTAAATACGTATTAGCAACTCATATATCAATTTGTCATATAAAATGGGAGAGTCAGAAGGAAAAAGCTACAGTTCCATAGAAACAAGTTGTTAGAGATTGCTGTCTCATATTTGTTACTGCTAAATTCACAAACAATCCAAGGATGGTATTTTGATAACTACTCCTGAAATGTTAATATTTTGTGGCCTTCTTTCAGCCAAGGCACATGGTACTTTAATACTAAACTATGACATAGCTCAGTTAAAGTCCTAGGAGAAAAATACCTGTTAACATTTTAGATCTTGAATAAATGGAATAGATTGAAAGGACAAATGCTTCAAATGCTTTTACATTCCTCAGCAAATTTCTAACCATGGGTGCTGCTGTTCAACTCTAAGAAAAACAGACTTGAATAACTCCCCCACCTCCTGGGGGTAGAGGTGCATTTAGACTTGAATTGTTTCACATAGTAATCTCTGCTCATCCATTGACATAATGATCGTTATTCCCTGACTTTAGATGGAAATGCTACAAAAGATTTTGGCTATTCAGAAACTTGTTCTCTGACATATATTACAATTAGAGTGAAAGCATGCAACCTCATACTAAATTCTTCCCTCTGATCAAGCAAAACAAGTGTCAAAAGCCAAGCCAGCAGAATTTGACCCACTAACAACAACAAAAGTAAATATTTAGTAATAGCTGAAAGTTGGAAAGATGAAATTTCATGAAATTCAACTGCACTTGAATCATGTGAGACTGCAAAAGAGTAACTAGTTAACCTGGAACCAGGGATAAAAACAAAGAAACAACAACAAAACCATTAAGACAAGACGAGAAATCTCCATTGTCTTGTGTGGGAGTGTGGCCATGGGGGTCGACAAGCCCCATGGTTGGTGATAACATCAGACTCTTAACGATGAGGCCATCAGGAATGTAGAGAGTTTGAGGGAACAAAGAGGGGCGATTCAGGAGACGCCTTGCTGTCTCGGGTTGCTTGTTCTCCGGCTGTTGGGGCATGGGGGTTGCTGGGGGTTTGCTGTTGTCGGGCAAAGTTGTTGACCAATGAAGAATTAGTGGGAAAGGACTGCTGGGGGGGAATGGTGAAAGAAGGGAGCCTGTCCTCAATATGGGAGGCAACAGATATATAATGAAGTTATGTCATCAATAAAGTAGTAGCAGTTACTGATCCTAAAAGAACCCTGGTGTCTGTGTGGTCTTAATGCCACAGGTTTGTCTGAAGGTTTGAAAGAAATTTGCAATAAATTTTTAATTTGTTCTAAACCACATAATGATATTTCTATAATAAAATTTAAACTGTTCAGACATGACACGGATGTTTATGCTTTGTGTAAGTGGGCAACTAGAGCTGCATTACTGCTGGAACTTGTGTTTCACAGCAGCAGAACTCATGCCCTCTGGAACTGTCAATTTCATAATCTTGAAAACAATGAAGACAATAAATATGTTCACAGTAGGGGATTAGTTGGTCTGCTAACCTGTCCTTTGGGACTCAGCTAATAGCATTCTGTTTGTCAGGGCTGTCAGAAACAATGTGAGGTATTTTGAAGGTTTTGAGATACCTATCATTCACAGTCCTCCAGGGCTGCCTAGAGAACAGGAACACAGTTTCATGAGAAAATATCAAAGTTTTCATCCTGCATTAGAACAAAAATTATATCCTTGAAGACCTCAGGAAAAAGTGCAAGAAAAAAAAATATATATATATAGCCCAATTTGCCATCCACACCATGGGTTTGAGCACCCATCTGGAGCATTCAGGGCTCAGGAGCACATGCCTGCTGAAAAAGTCAGACAGAACTGCAATTTGGACCTATTTCTTGTTGCCCATGTAAATGACTGACTTCTGCATGTCCCACCCTATCACACATTCAGCCTTCCCCAAACAACAGTTTTTATAAAACATTAAACATTCCAACAAAACAGATGTTTTTCCTGATTTAGTATTTTTCTGAGAAGACTTTCAGTACAACTCAGCAAGCACAATTTTGGCCCACCCTATTTTGCTGATGATAACTAGCTGAGTGCCTCTGTGGTTGTCCCTCAGTTTTAAATTTGAAAAGCTACTACATGCTGGCTCTTACTGTGCAAGACATTTGACAACTGCTGCCTATGAAACAGCAGCCATCCAGTTGGCAGTAGCTTCTGCTGTGAATCAGCATTAAACAGACACCACAGAGCATTACTGTAAGCCACTCTTATGTTCAACATGTTCTTTGTGTGCATTTAAAGAACAATTAAAGAACCCAAGATAGTTTTCAAGTATCTGTCTTAGGTGGAGTGCATTTTAAAGTATAAGTTTACTTTTTTTTTTTTTTCCATTAAAAAATGCAAACAAATACACATTAACCTTTCAATCTTGCTAGCTACTTCCCGTTACTTTTTTTTTCTACCCTCCAATTGAAATATCACTTTGAAATGAAGCAATGTCCGAATATTTATGATTTTTTCATACTGAAACTTTCAAAGAATTCAGTAATGTTTGAACATAAATGCATTTTTAAATGGTTCTGTTAAATATGCAGTTGAGGCATAATATCAGCTGTATCTACCAGCTTAAATCATTGCAAGCTCCTTCAGTATTGTCTGTCATAAAAAGAAACATGTAGAGATCAGATCTCCCAAAGTTAGGTATTTACATTTGAGCCAGGTTTCTAAATGATCATCAGTCAGTAGAGATACAGCCATGAAAACTAATGGATAAAGGTATTTAATTGACTAGCATCCACCATGGAGAATGGCTCAACTCATTCCAGATCCCACTGGCTAGATCACAACAATGCTTATTTAGCATTAAAGGGTAAAAAAAAGCCCCTGCACTAGAAATCAGAATCTGACTATTCATTTGTCATTTATTTTCCTTTTAGCCAGTGAATGCTTTTTCCATTTTACTTTTCACTTTTAATCCACAAAATGGATTCCATGTAAAGCTTTGTATAAAAACAAACAAACAAACAATAACAAAAACCAGGCACAGAAACATCAACAGTTTCCCCACTTTTTTTCTAAAACTATTCAAAGTTTCTTTTAGGTTATGTATTTTTAAATGAATGCAATCTTATTCAAATCTCATTGATAAGATGCATTGTACTTTAAAAGTATTTCGGTTAGGCTAATACAACATGGGTTTCTTATGAACATTATCATCACTTGTGCAAACTTTTTAAATGAAGAGATACTGGTCTAAACTGCATGCTTTATGTAATATTATAATTTGAGGCTCTCATGGAGAAGTGGGAGCTGGAGTGCTTTTCTGCATAGAATATATGCTTGGTACATAGCAGCCCTGCAATTCACTTTCATATGTCATTTCCCCCCCATGTCATTTGAATAGTAGCTTTATGACTATTTTTGGCCTCCTGCTGTTAAGGGGCACAACTTTAATGGGAATTCTAAAGAATGCTCATTATGTACCAGAGAGTGCTGCAAGAGTCTTTTGGAATTATGTATCTCATCTGTGAAATTGAAATATGTTCCTTAGAAGCAAGAAACATTACAGCCTCCTCTCGCGAAAGGAAGAATATCAATATTCTGTAAGGAGATCCCTCTTTGTACGAAAATCTCAGTGTTTTCAATAGGTTACACTGAAATATGGCCTATTCAGAGACTTTCAAAGCAAGAATAATAATGAAAGGAACTCAGTTCTCTTTCTTTCCTTGACCACGGGCATGGCTACAGGCAGAAGATTCTGGAATGAAGGGGGGTGGAGGGGGGAGGAGGTAAGGGGGATTAAAGGAGGGAACAGGCACTTGATCCAGATTTTATGTAATCCTAACCCCAGTTCACACATTTACATTTTTCCTCATTCTCATTTTATCTTTGTGAAGAATTGTGTGCTTTTTTTCCTCCGTTTGTTTGTTTTTTCCCCTTAACAGAATAAGTGCATAGGCATCTTGTTTATTCTTTGTACTATAGATCCTTAATCCATGCAATTACAGCTACTGTCAGGACACAGTTTAGTTTGTTAAGGACCAGACCACATCACCAAGAACTCCTCACACCTGCATGCAGAGCTCTACAGTTCCCTGAAACAGATCACCTCAATGGTCACACGTGCTACTTCAGACAACTCTTTCATGAACAGCTACATTGCATTTGGAGATTCCACTCTCATTTTAGTTCTCTCTGTAAATTACCTATAGCTTTAGTAAATCCTGCAGCAGGCACCATCTTAGCTAATGTATTTTTGCTTATCCAAGGCATTTAGCAAGTATCCCAGCAGATGTACCCACAAAGGAGATGTCTCCAATAGAGGTCTTAAGAGACTTGTTCTGTACTCTACTCTTAAGAGTTTCTTCGTTCTGGGGCTTAGCAGATAGTATGTTAGACGCAGGTCCATCATTGTTAACTGATATTTGAAATACTCCACATCATGTGGAGGTTTAATTAGACTACCCCATACCAAATGTTCTCAGATCTTTTTCTTCGCAGAATTAATATTTTAATAGAAAACATCTCAGAGATAAATTTAGCCAAGCAGTATAATCCATCACTAAATTAAGATGAATATATAGATGGCAAAAGAAAATGTTTTCAATACATTTGGTTTCTCAGATGGCCATTACAAGCCAAATGGTTATATGTCCTCTATAACAAAGTACTCATCTGACTCCCTTCCTACAGCTTCCAGCTTCTACTCAGAAATAACATCAAGGAGCTCCGAAGTGTCCTTTTTTTTTTTTTTTTTTTTTTTTTTTTGGAACAAATTTGGCTTAGCAACACACATCACCATTATGGCATTTTCCCCCCATCATTCCTTTCTTTCATCTCCCATTATTCGCAGGAAGAAGATTGCCAGCTCCACTCAGAGACTCTGCCCTGAAGCACCAAGCTGCCAACAGAGGCACCACTTTATTTTTAAGAGGTTGTTGCACACATAAAACGGAGCACTCAGAAACAGAAAGACCGCTAGCCACAACCTTTTCAGAACACATTGCAGCCCTGCCACTTTAAGCTATAAAGAAGCAAAATAAGCACCCTGAAATTCCCATGCCACACACAAACCCAAAGGCGGAAAAAGTTAGTGTAAACCCCTACTAATCCCATTTCACACTACCTTGTCTCTATTTTCTTTTCAGAACAGGAATTCTTTACATCCTTAAAGTCAGTAGCTCCTATCAAACACACATAAAGAACTACCCCTCGCTACAGACCTCACAATACATTTCAAAGTCTCCTGAAATTTCTAATTCTAGCTAAACAATAAGATAGCAATTTAGAAGAAAATATTTGAGATTCATTGCATAATTACCTTAGCATCCTGTTATGACAGAACGTATCTTCATAACGTGCTGATAGTTCCATACTATATTTCTTATGTAACACCAAACAAAACAAGAATAGTCCACCCTACGCTGGAGCAGGCAAAATTTAGAAGGAAAAAAAAAAAAAAAAAAAAAAAAAAGAAAGAAGTATCCCTCCTTTATTTAGATAATAAAAACAATTTTTAAATGCTGAGTGTCTCAGCTGTGCACACACTCTCCCACAAGAAACTCACATCACAACTTCACAGGTGTGGGCCAGACAATTTTCAAAGAAGAGTTTGCAGCCCCAGCTGATCCTTAAATTCCTTTAAGGGTTTCTATAGTTTTTTTTTTCTGCTTTTCCAAGGGGAAAATGCAAGATAAAACAAATTAATTCTCAAATCCAAATTATTTATGTAATCCTAAAACATAATGGACAGAAGTCTATCTATTTGTCAGTAACAAGCAAATTCCATAGCGACACAATAATACCATTCCTTCTGAAAAATGCCTAAAATAAAGCAAACTTGTGAATATATATATATATAAAACTGTCAATCAGCAACAAACTTTCAGGAGACATTCATTGGTTTCAACAGCACAAACTTTTCTTGGTTCTAAATAGCAGATTAATACTCAACAAAGATAAAAGAAATAAGCAAGGGTTTCAGTTTATCTAGAGAAGACCATAGTTCAAATTTTTGCTTTTTCTTAGTTTTGAATAGATCTGGGACCTGTTCTTGGCAGTTCCTGATACAATTACTCATCTACCATCTTAGCAGCTGCTCCATTCCATTCTCAGCTGGCCAAACGAGAATCCCCTCCCTTCACCGTCAGAACACACACCTGAAACTAGGGTAAAAATGAGTGTTCTCAACCTGCAAGCGCAAACATATGAAGCTGTAATATAGAACATTTTCTTAGGTGGGAAGAAAAATGTCTTTTTGGTGGTGTGTCTTCTTAAAAATACCAAACTCTTGAAAAATTTCCTTGGTTGAAAATATTTTTTGGCTTTGCCCTGCTCTAACAACATTATTGAGAAATTACTCCTAAGGAGCATATTATTTGCATTAGCTTTAAGGGAAGAAAATATCCTTAACAACTGGCACTACTAATCATAATGATGGGAAGGGGAATCATTAAGGAAATTTATGAAGCATTTCACTGACATCCCAACAGGGCAATAAAGCTTTTTCTAAATAATAAAAGTCAGTAATTGAGAGAGTAAAACTTTGCTCTGGTTTGTTATGGACAATGACAAGGGTGATGCTGATATTTCAGTCATGCTGAATACAGCTGCAACACAAGCCTTATGGCTTGGAAGTAATTTCTAAGTAATAGCCTAAGAAAAGACAGGGTCTTATAAGCAATCAGACCTGACTCTTCCCCTTCCTGCTGCACTGACAGCAAGCAAAGACTAGCAACTACTTTGCTCACTGGGCTCTTCTTAGCCAAAATTAAAATATTTGTTTGCTCTAATATAGGATGACCTTGGTAACATATAGATAGATAGGATCTTCTTATGACTGATATGACAGAGGTTGTATGTTTGGACTACAAACCAATTCTGATTATCCAAATGATGTTAAAAGACTGTACCCAGTTTATCTTGTGTTCTGTTTATTGTAAGAACTTATATGGAGTCATACCAAAAATTCATCCAATCTCCAATTTAGCAGAAGTTAGTAGCTGTTGTTTAAGAAACATACTAGAAAGAGGGAAAGTAGAGAATAATCTTTCCATTTTCTGATAAGGATTTAGGGATTTCATGATTTTGAGATTCTATCTGGAGTTTTATTTTTAATAGCAATTGAAAAAATAGGGACCCATTTAACATCTGAATAAGAACAGAACGGAACATTCTGCTCTTACGATAAAAAGTCTTCTGGTTCTGAAATTATCTAGAATAATTTTCATGAAAGGAGGATTAAACAATTTGGTCAAGTTCTTGAGTATTTGTTAAACAAGTCACATTTTCCAATGCATTGATTTTTTTTATTATTATTATTATATATTTTTTAGAGAAAGTAGTCTGGAAAATTGCTAGTGAAACAGAAGCCTCTGAAGACAGTTGGAGAAAGAAAGAAATTAGGATCATTCAGAATAAAAGATGTTATTTCAAACAAGAAGAAGAGGCTGTTACAAATGTCACTCTAATATATACATTCTACTTTTATCTAAGGGAATCATCTGATGGACAGATTTGCAGGTTGTCATTACAGCCAGCATCTGCAGCATTTTTCATCATCTGAATACCCTGACTTAGTCCTTCTCTTTGACACTTCTCAGGTCCTAGAGGGTTTTTTAGAACTCAGACAGCTTCTGTTAAACAAATTTCCCACCTGTCACTTGTCCAAATAAATTTGCTTTCAAGCTTGAATATATATTTTCCTCTAACAGGTAGTAGCTGCTAATACTGGATCAGAAGAAGAAAATTTACCTCAACCAACAATAGAAGGGGTTTGGACTACATTATATGGAAAGGAAAAGTAGTGGCACAACAGTATCTTCAGCATCATTAAAAGGTCTGGGGTCATTCCTCACCCCACTTTCCTCCATCCCTTTCCTAGCCCCCTGGTTTCAGAGACAAGACCAAAAACTAGATAGGTAGATAATTACTGTAATGAAAACTAAATTATTGTCTGTGGGTGTGCTACAATGCTGAGGATTTTATGACAGTTCACCAGCAAAGTGCATGCACCCAGAACCATTTATTTGATGTGGTATGTCGGTGTGTTTAGACACACTGGTACTTTTTGCATGTAGCTTCGTCATTATGAATCTGCACTCATTTGCTTTCCAACAGATTTTAGAAACCTGGTTGCTATTCCATGAGAAGGGACTTAGATTTTTTGACCAATTCTTTCCTATAATTTTGACCAAGAACAAAATACAGCAGTAAAGGACGTAACAGTTGGATGTAAAAGGATGTAACAGTAACAGTTTTTGGGGAAAAAAAATTCTCTTTAAATAGCTGTTGTGGGCTATCAGCATAGCCAACTCTTTGTTGTACATTCAGAATAAAAGCTAATCCATCTGTTAGTAGGAAGTCCTAAAAGGCAATCACTTTCAGAAACAGCAGAACTTGACAATATCTATTCTTTGAGGGGAAAAAGAAGAAGGAAAAAAAAAAAAAAAAAAGGAAAAAAAAAAAAAAAAAAAGCACATTATTCATTATGACAGCAACTGAAAATGCAAAGGAAAACTCTGGCAAAGCATTTCCAAAAGGAAGAGGTTACTGTGAATAACACATTGCTTGTTAATAGCTCATTCTTAAACTATTGGAGTGAATCCATGCTACTTGCCTTCAGAACCCAACAGCAGATACCTTCAAGAATTTAGAAGGTGCTAAGAAGATATTAAGAAAATATCTTAATATTCACAAGCACTGCGTTCTCTGGCTTTAATGTTTCTGGAGGCTTCATAAAGATACTCCAAATTCTTGGTCCACACTTGACAATAATTGTGGCTTAACATTTTCCTCCTCTTGGAAACTATAGAGATTTTCATGTTTTGAAAGTTTCGTTTCATTTATATACTTCACCTATTTTCAGATGCTGGAACAGTTAAACATCTGGAATAAAAATATAACAACACAGTTTACACATCTGTGAAATTAATAATAAACATTGCTTTTCACACAAAGGGTGAGATTTTCAGAGAGTCATCCCAGTCATTTTGTACCCCAAATAGAATAGCTGGGATCCATAAAATTACATAGCCCCAAGATATAGTTCAGGTAGATCACGACTTGATTTTTAGGTGCAAGTAAGTTTTATCATTTATGCCTCCAATTGATAGAAGATGTAAATGATGCTTATGATGAAAAATTGTATCAAATGGGAGAGAGGTTGCATTACAGATCTCATACAAGATATTTTAAGCTTTGTTGCAGGAGTTCGTAAGCTGAGGAGAGTAAGTGCTTTACAGTCCAAACTGTTCTTCCAATATTTTATCCTTTAGTATAGAAGTGTTGTATAATATGTTTTAATTATTCAGATGGTGAAAGTTAGTATTGCCAAGACATGTAGACTAACTGTGTCTTCAAGAGAAATCGAAAGGATGAAGTGAAATGACATGAAATGTGAAATAGATCTTCTCAATCCTGACTTAGAGGCGGCAGTATGAAAGAGAAAAAGAGATGGGCATGTTATGCTCAACAAGTCGTTATGGCAAACAGAACACAATATATGGAGCCAATAATTTATTTAAAACCTAATAAAAATATTCACAGTATAATTAAAATACTACTAACTGATTATTGTAGTTGCAGTAATATTAACACATAGTCCAAATTCATACTGAAAAGCCTCACTTGTGGTGTCACTAAATTATATATAAGAAAATACAGGGTTAATGGTGGTAAAGTCCATCAAGCAGAAAGGTGGGGCCGAGGATGGGGCTAACAGAATTGCAGCAGTTCATCAGCATCCTGAGCTTTTTTTCCATCAGGACTTTCAGCTTAGGTACGTGTGGGGAGTCCCTTCTTCCTCGATACTGGCATTCACCTGGGACTATTTTTACATGCTTTCTTATCAGCCTGCTTCTTCCCCTGGTTGTCAACTGAAGCTTGAAAGCAGCACCGTTGACTACCTCAGCTTAATTGCTGTAAAAGGCTATTGTTCCTCAGAGAATGAAAGAATGCCCAGGTCTGTCAGACCTTTACCGTAAAGGTTATTCACAGTACCTGAACTAAAACAAGCTAGGCAATAGTCATTACAGCACCAGAGAATTATTGAAATCAGATAAAATCAGCTCAGGCAAAGGCAGTATAAAACTTATGGCTTTTTACTGGTAACGGCAATGGTCATAATTTCAGGGCTACAGGTATGGAAAATATGCAGTAATGGTCAGGTGGAGCAAAGTGCACTAGAAGATTATGCATTCACAGATTTTTGAGTGCTCAGCTGTTACAGCTTGAAAATACGAAATGAATTGAACAGAGCCTAAACTTCAATGAAAAATTAAAGGATCTGAAAAAAGAGTAAAACTGTGAGGTCAAAGATGTAGGTAAAAATATATTATAGCATTTTAAAGCACTTTTTAGGTGGAAGAAGATGAAGCATTGTCAATAAAGAAATTAATTAATAAAAACCTTCTCAAAATGGAAAACATTACCAAAAATTTCCATGAACTGAATGTCAAGTTTTGATGCCTTAAGTGTATTGAGATGGTACAGGAACTTTCTTTTTTCTCCTGAGTATGTGGGTCACTGTAGACTTAGATATGGGATTTGCTTTCATAATGGTCAATTCCAAGTTCCTAGTCCAAGAGATCCATCTTCTTGTGTGTTCATCATGCCCAGCCATAAACAAACAAACAAAAAAGTCAGGTTTCAGGGTTACAGCTAGCTTCACCACTAGATGGCCGTGTTGTTTATTAGAGCATATCCTCTTCCACATTTGCTGTGAACACAGCTTCTGGAGAAATAAATTTGTCTCTTACTCAGCAATAATGTATCTCTGTGTTCATGGCTAAATGGAAATAATACACATCTAGGAGAAAGAAAAAAAAAAAAAAAAAGGACTTGCTATGATAAAGCAGGAGTTTCTATACAACATTAGACGAGACACAAAAAACGGAAGCTAGGGTGCTGTTGAACATATTTCATGTTTAGTATGTTCAACCAAAAAGCGAGTTATGTTAGAAGTTCACATACTGATCACACGTAGCCTTGTATGCAAATTCACATTCAAAAAAAGTGTTTTAATTCTACATGCAATTCTAAATAAATTGCATTTCTGCTTTTGTGCATGGGTACCGCAGCTTTGGTATTGATGAAGAGCTTTTTATGTTTCAATCATGACAGTGCAATCCATCTATCACAGAATTTCTAGGTTGGAAGAGACCTCAAGATCATCGAGTCCAACCTCTAACCTAACACTAACAGTCCCCACTAAACCATATCCCTAAGCTCTACATCTAAACGTCTTTTGAAGACTTCCAGGGATGGTGACTCCACCACCTCCCTGGGCAGCCTGTTCCAATGCCTCACAACCCTTTCAGTAAAGAAGCTCTTCCTAACATCTGACCTAAAACTCCCCTGGCGCAACTTTAGCCCATTCCCCCTCGTCCTGTCACCAGGCACGTGGGAGAACAGGCCAACCCCCACCTCTCTACAGCCTCCTTTAAGGTATCTGTAGAGAGCGATAAGGTCGCCCCTGAGCCTCCTCTTCTCCAGGCTGAATAAGCCCAGCTCCTTCAGCCGCTCCTCGTAGGACTTGTTCTCCAAGCCCCTCACCAGCTTCGTCGCCCTTCTTTGGACTCGCTCGAGCACCTCCATGTCCTTCTTGTAGCGAGGGGCCCAAAACTGAACACAGTACTCGAGGTACGGCCTCACCAGAGCCGAGTACAGGGGGACGATCACCTCCCTAGCCCTGCTGGTCACACTATTTCTGATACAAGCCAGGATGCCGTTGGCCTTCTTGGCCACCTGAGCACACTGCTGGCTCATATTCAGCTGACTGTCCACTATCACTCCCAGGTCCTTCTCCGCCTGGCAGCTCTCCAACCACTCATCTCCCAGCCTGTAGCTCTGCTTGGGATTATTATGCCCCAGGTGCAGGACCCGGCACTTAGCCTTGTTAAACTTCATGCAGTTGACCCCAGCCCATCGGTGCAGCCTATCCAGATCCTCCTGCAGAGCCTTCCTACCCTCGAGCAGATCGACACTCGCACCTAACTTGGTGTCATCTGCAAACTTACTGAGGGTGCACTCAATGCCCTCATCCAGATCATTGATGAAGATGTTAAAGAGGACCGGCCCCAGCACCGAGCCCTGGGGGACGCCACTAGTGACTGGCCTCCAACTGGATTTGACTCCATTTACCGCAACTCTCTGGGCCCGGCTATCCAGCCAGTTTCTAACCCAACGAAGCGTGCGCCAGTCCAAGCCAAGAGCAGCCAGTTTCTTGAGGAGAATGCAGTGGGAGACGGTGTCAAAAGCCTTGCTGAAGTCAAGGTAGACCACATCCACAGCCTTTCCCTCGTCCACCCAGCGCGACACTTTGTCATAGAAGGAGATCAGGTTCGTCAAGCAGGACCTGCCTTCCATAAACCCATGCTGACTGGGCCTGATCGCCTGCTTGCCCTTCAAGTGCCGCATGATGACTCCCAAGAGGATCTGCTCCATGAGCTTCCCTGGTACTGAGGTCAAACTGACAGGCCTGTAGTTCCCCGGGTCAGCCCTCTGGCCCTTCTTGTAGATGGGCGTCACATTCGCTAGCCGCCAGTCAGCTGGGACCTCCCCCGATAGCCAGGACTGCTGATAAATGATGGATAGTGGCTTGGCCAGCTCCTCTGCCAGTTCTCTCAGTACCCTTGGGTGGATCCCATCCGGCCCCATCGACTTGTGCACATCCAAGTGCCGTAGCAGGTCACCAACCAGTTCTTCGTGGATGGTGAGGGCCACATCCTGCTCCCCATCCCCTTCCACCAGCTCAGGGTACTGGGAATCCAGAGAACAACCGATATTGCCGCTAAAGACTGAGGCAAAGAAGGCATTGAGCACCTCCGCCTTTTCCTCATCTCTTGTAACTAAGTTTCCCCCTGCATCCAGTAAAGGATGGAGATTCTCCTTTGTCCTCCTTTTTGTGTTGATGTATTTATAAAAGCGTTTTTTGTTATCTTTAACGGCAGTAGCCAGATTGAGCTCCAGATGAGCTTTGGCCTTCCTAATTTTGTCCCTGCACAGCCTCGCTACATCCTTATAGTCCTCCCTAGTGGCCAGCCCACTTTTCCAAAGATTATAAACCCTCTTTTTTCTCCTAAGCTCAAGCCACAGTTCTCTGTTCAGCCAGGCTGGTCTTCTTCCCCGCTGGCTCATCTTTGGGCACATGGGAACAGACCGCTCCTGCGCCATTAGGATTTGCCTCTTGAAGAGCGCCCAGCCTTCCTGGACCCCTCTGCCCTTCAGAACCGCCTCCCAAGGGACTCTACCAACCAGTGTCCTGAGCAGCCCAAAGTCAGCTCTCCGAAAGTCCAGTACAGTGGTTTTACTGGTTCCCTTCCTGGCCTTGCCAAGAATAGTGAACTCCACCATTTCGTGGTCACTCTGCCCAAGACAGCTCCCGACAATCACATCCTCCACCAGTCCTTCTCTGTTTGTGAAGAGAAGGTCTAGCGGGGCACCACCCCTGGTAGGCTCACTAATCAGCTGCGTCAGGAAGCTATCTTCCACTTTCTCCAGAAACCTCCTAGACTGCTTTCTCTGGGCTGTGTTGTGCTTCCAATCCAGATCCAGAAAACAGCAATTCTCTCACTCAGCTTTCCTGGAAAGCTCAATCCATTAGAATTCTCCATTAAAGGTTTGTACAGGAAAGACATGTATAGTACAATGACAGCAGAAACAGTATGAAGAGGAACAGCATACAATTTATGTATGGTGCTTAGAAACCCAGCAGCAGGGGCAGCAGGGACCCTTTGGACACACTTAAACAGAGGATGGGAACTGAACCTGTCTGTCCCACTTAACAGGTGATTGCCTCCTTGGTGGGAGGGAAACAAAACCACTGTGAGACTCTCTCTTCTTCATTTGGTGACACTTTCAAAGCAGAATACAATGTCTCTCTCTGGGCCTGGAAGAGAAGTGTCCAGACAATTGTTATTTAGTCCCTGCGCTCCCCAGGGTAGCTGGCAATTGGTCCCAGCCAGTGAGCTCCAGCTTTGCAGTTACATATATAGGTTTTAGATTCATGGAAGAAATTGTATGAAGCATAACTGAAGGAGTAAATGTCCATGTAACTTAAACAGTTTGCAGTAATAGATGAGCTAGTAGACATAGCTGACTAATAGAAGATATTTTAATCCTCATGGAAATACATGCAGAATCTGGCTTTGTCAGATGGATGAGCAAAATAAGAAAATGGGGATGGGGATATTCCAAATTCTGCAAAAGCTGAGAGCAGATGTCTCTACGGAAGCAAGATACCAGATGTTTGGCAGAGTCTGTGCAGGCAGAGATCGTGTTTCATGACATATTCTGCAGACAGAGGGTCAGCCCCCTGTACAAGTTCCAGTTTTCATTTCCAATGAGGTAATACCTCCTGCTTGGGGAGAGAAGGGGGGTAAACAAACAAACAAACAAACAAACAAATAAAGCAGGAGCCACCAGAGAGCTCCTGCTGATGGGATCCTGACACCTTACCCACAGGTGGTCTCTTGCCCAAGACAGTCACAAAAGCTGCTGCCCAATTCAGATGCAATTTGGCATCCTGTGCTGAGTGAGCCTGGGGATACTAAAGTCCTTCTAGGGTTCCAGGATAAAGGTGCTTTCTTAAAAATATCACACTATGTTTCTGCTCAACGTAAAAACATGACCCTGTGGCATACCGTATGAGGATTAGAGAATATTGTGGAGGAAAAACTTTATCTTTCAGATGTTATGAAACAAAGAAATGCTAACAGTGAGCGTCATGCTACTATTGTGACTGATTAGAGTAAGCTGATTAAAAACATTTTTGTTCTATTCATACCAATTTTTTAACTGGAGTCTAAAAGTATGGATATATCAAACCGAGGAAGCCCTATTTTTCCTGCCTCCAGGCCTTGTTTGCATGTTTTTCCAGAGTCCTGAGTACAAAATTTGGATACATAAAACCTGTACTTATCTACTTCCAGAACTTTGGCCCCCAAATTATCCCATGCACGTCAGTTTGCTCCAATACATCTTCCAGAAGACAAAGTGTCTCTTTCAAGGCACATCAAGATCTCACTATATTTTAACAGTGCTAGGCAATTTGAGAATTTATTTCAGGCCTAAACATCAGCAGAGCACATGGTCCAATTCTGCAGTGCCTTTTTAACCTGGCTTGCCACCATCCTAACGTAAGTAACTGGAAGTTTTTCAGTCCAGTGGACAGATCAATTGAACAAATGTGTCTACAACATCCAGTGCACACATATCTAAAAGTATCTCCTACAATCCCAGAAAGTGCCACCTAATTTGTTTCTGTTGGGAGAGGTAAAATGAGAAAGGCCATCCAGCCTGATGGTTTCTACGAATCTTCTTCCTGCACAGCAACTCTCCCCATGCTGTGTCGGAGGAATGAGGATTTCAGCTGGGGGCTGTGAATGCCACTTCTCCCCCAGATTAATATTACAGCAGTAAGTTCTGTTTCAGTCCAGCCCTCTAGCATCTTTGCTTCTTTATAGAAACATTCAAACTATATTAAGCACATCTAAATACTGAAATGACAACTAAGTCTGGTAACGAATTTTACCCTTCAGCAAGCTAGGACATATATGTGCCCAATTCAATTTATTTGGAGAGAACTCTCCATATTAACAGAATTAACATCCTCTAGTCATACCTACTTTGGATGAAACCATCGTGTTTCTTCTTTGTAATGGCTCTGTAATGTGTGGCTTTGCTCCACTCAGTCATGTTTTCACGTTTTCACTTTCAAGCTTTCAATTAAAACTCTGTCTTGGATTGCACGCGCTTGAGAAACAGATGAAGTAAATTAAGTCTCCAGCCCTCTTCTGTGATTCAAATGCCCAGGCTTCTTTACAGGTACAGCACTATATACCAACACTCTTCTGACAGTGTGCTCTTCTGAACAGCAATAAGGAAAGGAAAATGTTATGAGGATTCTCTTCATCACAAATGCAGAAAATGGCATATTAGTGTGCATTTCTTTTATATCCACTGATATATCTTTTAAAAAGCCAGAGGAAAACAAACCATATTTTGCAGTGTAATTATCCATAATATACTTTGCTGTAAGCATTTTATATACTATTTCAAAGCCATTCTTCTACCCTTGTTCTATCCTAAAATTCTGCCCTTAGACCATCACAACTTTATTTTGTCTTATGCATAATTACTTACGTCCATAAACAGAGCGCTTGCAGGCAGGAGGAATAGGGACACTCAGTCATTTCTTCTGTTGGCATATAGCCAACAACATAAAAGTAGCAGCGTTCCTGGTACAGAACAATAGGCTATAAATGCTAAAAACAATATTAATTATAAAAGCGATAAAGGAAAAAAAGATAATAAAAAAGTAAAGCAAATGTAAGAATTTTTAGGTCCTCTGAGAAAATTTCCTCAGCCCAAACAGCAGTTCCCTAACACTAACTAGAATTCTGTCAGACCCCGTCCCTAGAAGGACTGTGTACAATGTCTGGTTTGCAATCTAGAACCAACATTTGCTTTCACCATTTAACTGAGTCCAAAAACACTGTAGTTTCCAGTGCTGAAATCAAGTTAGTATTCCACCTGCTTGCTCCTAGCCACAGTCAAGATGTTCACAGTCAAGAGCAACATCCATTACGGTGTCTCAGTGTAATTCTCAGCATCCCCAGCAAGTGAAAGAGAAGGAAGCAAACAAGGGATGAAAGGAAAGTACTGTAGTGCTGCTACACATTTCTTGATGGATGTGCTGATGCCTCTCTTTAACGTTTCCTCCTCAGTGCTCACAAAGTACAAGATGGCATGAAGGACTAGTACTGCAAGATACCCATTCTTACTCAGAGTAAATAAAGACATGCAAAAAATGGAGTGTGATACCTCATTTTAGTGAACTGAATGGAAGATGTTTTCTTAGGGTGAAACACAGAGATAAGTAAGTGTCTCTTCAGGAGAAGACTGAAGTTAGTCAAAGTAAATACAGTTTAACAAGACGAGAAGAGTAAAAACAGTACATTGTGAAAGTACCATTATGAAAGTAAGGGTTTCACAGTTTAATATCATTTGAGAGAAATTGGTAACTCATTTCAGCCATATCTACTCTGGGCATAAGACAAAACTGGAATGGTCATAATGATCAGGGAAAGATATTCACTGCTACCACAGCAGTGCTGGATTTTGTCTCTAAGTTTACAGGTGAAAAGAGGGCAAGACAGCAGGAATGCCAACCCAGCAATCCACTTAAATGGAAATACAAAGGAACCAGAAGCCACCAAACAGTGGAGGTCTAACAGTCTATGGAGGTCTATGAAGGTCTAACAGTCCAGACTGAACAGATTAAACAGTGTAGTTCTGCTTTCAAAGTATCAGAAGAAACTATTTGGAAAGAATATCTAAGTATAGTTTGTAAGCATATCCTGTTAGCTAATACTTGCATAATTACAGAGAAAATTATTATTTAAAATGTTTATTTTAAGACACCTCAAAACTAATTTTGTACTAATTTGGAGACTTAGCTACTCTTCTTTCCTTATTTATGCAATAATTTCTCCTTATGCAATCCCCAATATAAACATGGTGTTGCTTCTACTTCCGCACTGTGTATGGCCGCATCATTAACAATAGTTTGGCAAAGGTCTACTGAGATGAAACAATAATAATGATGATTATTCTTTTTGTTCTCTATAATTACATTTGCAGCTTGTATTATCTCAAAGGGAGTGTTCACATTAATTATTTGCGTTGCACACCTTGCACAAGAAGCTAGGAAACAATTTTTTTTTAAAAAAGTGACAATTTCATAGAAATAAAAGAGTACCTTTATTATAACACAATGAAAACTGTGAAAAAATTATGCATAAAATACTTTGTTGATGTTTGCCTTTAACATTTGTATATATTTATTACATAATGGTTGTAGGCTAAGCTGCAGATTTGTTCTAAGAGAAGATAAAGAAAGATCGCATAAGGAAAATGGAGCAAGGAATGAGTAAAGGAACACAGAGAGCCAGGTGGGGGAAGGGAGTCTTCTTGTTGAAGACTCCAAGGATTTGCTGGGAGATTTGCTAGGAATTGTGGTTTCCTTTTTTTTTTTTTTTTTTTACTTCAAAAGGAAAAAGCACTGAAAAATATCATCAGGCAAACACATTATTTTGCTATAGGTTTAGTACACATTTAATTAAAAGCAAAGCATATACCTAAGCTTTAATTACAAGAGAAAAATATTTTTAAAGTATAACAAAATGAGAGAATTATGGTCCAGACTTGTGAAAAGATAAAGGACATACTATCTCATGAAGATTAAAAATAAGAACATTAACATTATGACTAATAGCAAGAAACTATTTTTTCATCTAGTAGATTAAAATAAGAATTTTAATATTCATAAGCTAGAAGAAGTGATTTTTCATGCATTACTTCTAAATAGAAAAAGGCAATTTCAGTATCATTCAGTCCTTTACCAGGAATTGAGTTTGTCATACTTTGTGAAGATGGTTTTAAAATAATTTTTAAGGTAGTGGCACACCAAAGATGGCTTTTAACCCATTAAGAGATGTCAGATAGGATAGATTCAAGTGAAAAATATATTTTTATACACTGGTTATTATTCTTTATGAAATTAATGTAAATAGATTTTTCTTTTGAGCACATAGCCTTGTTAGTAGCTCTCTAAACAGTTATTTCTACATTACTGTTAAAAAAAAAAAGAAAAAAAAAAAGCTGATTTTAATTACCTCTATCAAGAAATGTAAACATCTCTCCCTTGCAAGCATAAAACACTAAGTTTTACACTTAGTTTACAGACCCAGTATACTCTCTTCCTTCCCCAGTATAAGAATGGCATGGCTCACCAAACTGTCTTTTTTGCCTTTGCTGTGTTATGCTTAATGTGGTGCTCACTATGAAAGGACTCCTAATTCCAGCATAACTAAGATTTTGCATTACACTATTTCCAAATTTCATTATTTTTGTGATCCCAAGAAGTTCACATTTTTTTTTTTTTTCACTCTAGTATGATACAAGATATATAATCTGAACAGTTAAACTTGGAGAGTTGTGACCAAGGACAATTTTAGGTGACTGCATTCACATTTGGACATACGTTGCCTCAGAGTGTTAAGAGACCTTATCTACAATGCTGTCCCCGAGTACCTTCTTCCTATATTATACTTATTTACCAGATAATTTAGAAAGGAGCACCTACCTGCATGTATTTCATCTTGTGCAAGTTCTGTTATCAGCTTGGGATTTCCTGGAAGCCAAGAAATGTACTGCAGATTTCAAAATGGCAATACCCTTGGTTGAAAATGGGGTGTTCAGAGGTAAGGATTACAAATGACAAAACACATTACTTTCTCAGGCTTGCTTAGGCCATATTTCATTACAACCTTAACACTAGGGTTTTTCATTTGCAAATGTGCATTTAAGTGCCTGCTCTGCAAGTTCCATCAGAAACTTAAAACAACTGAAATAAATTGATTGGTATTATTTCTGTCCCCAAGTCAGAATCACAGAATTACGAGATAATTCAGGTTGCAAGCTGATAATAAAACTTTTAGATCTTTAGTTAAACCCCCGCTCAAAGCCAGTTCAGCTAGATGACAGACAAGGACACTCCAGTCGTAATCCAGCAGGGTCCTGAAAACCTCCATGGACAGAGGCTACACAGCCTCTCTGGGCAGCCCACTTCAATGCTCGGTTGTCCTCACACTGAAAAACCTTTTCCTTGTATCAGGTCTGAAACTCTTGTTGCAGTTTTTGTGGCTGTGTCTTGTCATGGTCACATGAACCACTGTGAAGAATCTGGCTTCGTCTTTTTGGTAGCCTCCTCGAAGGTACTGGCAAGTATTTGGTTTCCCTGAAGCTGTCTCCTCTCCAGGCTGAAAAAGCCCCTCAGCTCCTCCTCGTGGAGCTGCGAGCAAAAAATAGAAACTGGGATTCCAGGCCTTCCCCTCACTCAGAATAGTGCTTTCAGTCTGGACATCTGTATTCAAGAAAGCTGAACTTCAACTGAAGCAGGTCTGAAGATGGCCATGGTGATCAAGTATTTGTCTAACTTCACCAAAAAAAAAAAAAAAAAGGTGAGAAGTTGTTACAATTGTTTACACATACAGTCTGGAAAATATTATTAAAGAAGTAGTAGTATTATTGAAGGCAAAGAATAATATCACAACAAATGGCATTGTCATGAATAAATGTATGTTTCACTGTTTTAACAGAGCTGGTAAGGTTATAAGGATTTTATAAATAAATAAAAACATCTAGAAAGTAATTCTGTGATAACAGTTCTACAAGGTCTAATATTTTGTCATTTGTATTCCTTTAAACCATAAATTTTAAAGGAAACAAAACAATTGTTTTAAGCATTTTAAACCCCTGTTTTAAGCATTTTTCTGGTTACTTGTGTGAGCAAAGTGGGTTAAGTCTTATTATTCTCTTCATCCGTAATCCTCTTTATACTGGGCTTATTACCTCCATTGAAGCACTGAAGTTGGCCCCAACCTACCATAACCAGGGTACCGTCTGATGACATTGCTGCTGGATGACACATGCTGCTTGAATACTTAGTGCTAACTTGGAGTCAGAAGTGCCTTAGGCTTAGGTATTGTTCCTAAGTAGCTTTCAGAGTGCATTGCTGGGCTCACTGTTAGGAGTTCTCTCTGCCACTGGAAAACATTGGGTAGCTCAGAGCTGAGAGAGGCCCAGGATTTAAAAAACAGTCTAGAGGCAGCTAATGGAATTGACGCAGGGTGTAGGACTGCTATGACTCCAGGTTGTTACTGCTCAGCTGGACCAGCCCTCCTGCTGTTTCAGATCTGAGTTCAGAAAGCTGAAAATTGCCATCTATAGTCTTTGGAGACAATAGATGTGGCCTTTCTTTTCTCTGCAGGAAGATGAAGGACGAGCAGGGGAAGGTTTCCTTCTTTTTGTACCTGTACCAGTGGTACCTGTCCAACATACAGCCTATTGCAAATACACGCATTTACACAATAAAATTCAATCAGACAAAACTGGAATCTGTTGACCTATAAAATATTCTACAAAGCTTTTGCACCTGCATTGGTTTTCCCTAAAGTTGCTTGAGTGAATGATTAGAAGAATAAGGAGAATAAGTGAAAATGGTAGTTAATGCAATTTTAAATTCTTAAAATATTCATTAGACGTGTTACCATAGCAACTAACTGACTCATTTTTTCCCGAAAATCTTGAAACGCATTACAGGTGTTCTCTTCAAAATATCATAAAAAAGGAAAGATATGAGTACAGATGATTGGTAATTGTTTTTTTTTTTTTTTTTTTTTTTTTCCAGAATCGAGACCTACCAATTTATTTACCAAATATCCTGCAAACAACCCTGCTACTGTTCTTTTACTAGGTAAAAACAAATGTCCTAAATTAAGCTGACAATAATCTTTCAGTTTAAATCAAACTGAGTGTTTTGAGGTAACTAGACAAAATGATTTAATAAATATGTTATTATATTAATACAACCTTTGTAATTTGTAACACTGCTATTCTGTGATCTGTATTTAGGAATATTTAATTCCTCACTGAAATGCTGATACTATGGCAGTGTAACAAAACAGCTGTTCAGTAACACAGAGGAATCCCATATTCAATCTCAGAAGATTCTGTTATTTCAAAGAAATTGAAACTGTCCATGAAGATCGCTGTTTAAATCTAAATAATACAATGACAGGCTTAAATGATGCCCTTTAACCTGTATTCAACAGACAGACTTACTTAATGATATGGTGTGAGCACGAGGCTCAATAAAAAACTCAGACTGACACTTTTAATCTCATTGATGTAATTAACAATATGTAGAGTTCTTTGAAACTTATTTCATCATTTTTGCTACTGAATTTCTTAAAGACATACTTATACAAAATATGCTTCTTACATATTTGAAAAGACATTTCAGTTTTGGACTTACGAACTCTTACCTTACCAAAAGAAACTCCTTCACTGCAACCTCAGCTGAAGGGCACTGTCTTGTCCTCACATGCACTTCTCTCAAATCCATTTGTGTTCAGGAACATAGCGGAAACTTTCAGCAGCTGTAAGAGAACTTAGCTTCCTCCGTTACATTTATATTATCTTCCACTTCTTTTCTCTAGCCTATTTCTGTAAAGAAATTCTAAACCTTAAAGATTTGTAACAGCTTGTGAAATAAATTGTGGGTGTTTACCATAAATTAACCAAAGGCATTCATTGCCTCTGCTTACAGCAGCAATCAGAAAAGACAGGATTTGAAACCATCTATTGGCACATCTGAGTTTGTATTAAGGGAAATTTGAAACACTGAAGACAGTGTTTCACTTCTCCAATTGCCATATGCTGCTAATACAAAAGAATAAAGGCACTAACAAAACTGACAACTAAGCTTGGATTTTAATAGAGATTCTATGGGGCCATGCAACATTTCATTGTCAAATAAAGAAGAGAAGGCTCCAAGGACACTTTATAGTGAGTGGCCTTCCAGTACCTAAAGGGGGCCTACAGGAAAAGATGGAAAGGGACTCTTCATCAGGGAGCACAGTGATATGAAAAAGGGCATTGTCTTTAAACTGAAAAAGGCTCGATTAGACATGAGGAAGAAACTATTTACTCAGAGTGCAGTGAGGCTCTGGAATAGGTTTCCCAAAGAGGCTGTGGATGCCCCATCCCTGGAGGTGTTCAAGACCAGGATGGATGGGGCACTTTGGTCAACCTGGTCTGGTGGAAGGTGTTGGCAGGGGGGTTGGAACTAGATGGTCATTAAGGTCCCTTCCAACCAAAACCACTCTATGGTCCTATGAAAGGAATCTAATTATTGTCATGAGATGCAATTCTTATCTTTTACTGTTTATGCTTATGCAAGGAGAAGGCAAAGTACTTTCTACCTATACCGAGCAGACTGGACAGTGAGCTGTTTAGCTGTTTATTGCCATGCTTTTGGGTTTAGGCTTTTACATTTATACAGCTTCTAGACTAGAGGTCTTTGGATCCAGAAGCCAGGCAACAGAATAAACATGTCTATACTCTAATTACTCTGTACATCTAATTGATTAGTAGATAAGCTTTTCTCTGTAGCAGCCAAAGGAAATTTTCCAGTTATACTCTTTTAAAAAGTTTTCTTTCCACACTGAATATAATTTATTCTATACATATGCTTTATAGATATAAAAGGCAGATTAAATTCCTTCTACCCTGCTTTCAGATAAAATCTGCTACATACCACTTCATGTGGCTATATTGGAGCATTCACCAAAGTCAGGTCAGTTTAAAATTTATGGGGTTTATTCTCCTTTTGTCAAGCATTTTCTACATACAGAACATTCACATGGTGTAAGTTACAGAAGAAAAATGCATGAAACAGACTACTGCAAATAAGTGAGTAACAGACAGAGTACATGATTCTTGTTTGTTCACAATGGAAAAAACTTGTTAAAAAGGAAAACAGATTCAGTAACTAGAAATGTAAGCAGACTCGTAATTTATTTAAATCTACCTACCAGGAGGTTTGCTCAAGCTAAAGAGAGATCTACTGTATCACACATGGCAGGATGCTAAATGCACACAAGATTACAATGCTAGAAAATTCCAGATTTCTAAATAATTTTACACAATCTAGATTGGAGTAAAATTTTGTTTTAAAAAAGGTGTTGTTTCTTTTATTGATTGCCTTCAGTAAAAGGAGGTCAGTTTAAGAGTTTATAAGCATTCCTTAGCAAAAACGTAATAAAAATAAAAATACTCCCAAACTTTTAAGTCATTGCTCTAAGTCTGGATAATTGTTTACTGCTGGCTTTCTTATCCGACTAACTACTGTTATTCTACTTCTGAGAATCTCATTTTTCCCATTTAGATGTTTGCTCATCATTAAAATTAGAATTCTAAGTTATCAAACTATAAAAAATACAAAGTTTTGTTTTTATTTTTTTTATTTTTTTAATTTTCACTAATCCAATTGGATGCATGAAGTTGAAGGTCTGTTGAGTTAACCAAATAGTTTAACAAATATGGGTCAATGGTATAATGCATAAGCAAAAGTATTACCTACAGGTTGTTGACTTCAGTTCTCTGAGTTTCCAGCTTCCTAAACCTAAATTTTATTTATTTATTTATTTATTTATTTGTTAAATACCAGTTTTCTTGTCAGCATAGGTAAAGCTTCATGATGCCATGTTTTCAGAATGTGGATTACCCTGAACAGTTAAGTGCAATGTTTCTCTGTAGTAGAACTCAAACTCCTTGCTGATGAAACCCTGTGACAGCTGAAAAAATAAATACCTATTTAAAAAAAAAAAAAAAAAAGAAAAAAAGAAAAAAAAGAAAAAAGAAATAAACTCCACAAGCTGCAGTGATCAGAAACGTGTGCACTGCAAATATAACTTCCCGTTTTCTTTTTTTTTTTTTTCCTCTTTGTATGTTCCAAAGCTTGAGACTAAAAATTTCATACTAAAGGTTTCTCTCCAATGACAAGCAATCCTGTAGACACAACAGGAATAAATTAAATAATTTCTATGCTTTACCTTTCTTGTGAGACTTTCGCTTCAAGGCACAAAAAGATTAAACAGTGGACTGGACAAAACAGGACATAATATTTCTGTTTAAGGAATCAAACGTTGTACAACAGCTCTTTTGTGTCTGAAGCAAACCAAACCAAAATTTGAATCATATTTACATATGATTCTTCCATTTACAAATTCAAAGTATTGTTAAATTCCCTGAAGCTTTATGGTTTTTTTTACTACTTTCTTTAAGATAATGCACGATGTTTATCATCAAGTTCAATATTCAGCAATTCCACTCAACCAATACGATCTTGGCTGATAGTTTATAAGGAGTACTATTACCATATAGCTGTTGTTTTAGTAACTTTTATGTGGAAGTTGACTCAAAGTGTGTTTAAAGTCAAAGAAATAACAGGTGTAGAAGGATCTAACAATTTCAAATGAAATATCTAGGTTTAAAGAACGGTATAATTTAAGTGCAATGTACTGTAAAACTATTAATTCAGTAAATATCCAACACACAGCCTTATGCTTCCCCAACCCAAATTACTGTGTTGCCTCTCTCAACTTCAGTGATTTCACAATTTAACTTATTGAGCCGTCCATCCAGGATAAACAGAGATTCCTTGGAAGGGGTCATGAGATACTGACCAAAAAGGCCACTGTCTTTTATAAGACGGTTCTTACTGTTCCAAGGCCATTCGCCTGCCTTTACAGGCTCCTTAAGACTCTTCACCATCTTAACCTTGCCAGAGGAGAGCTCCACGAAGAGAACATCAGTTTGTGTACTGGAGCTACAATAGACATTGTATTGATGAGCTTCAGTGAATGATGGCTGGAAAGCTACATCAGATATGTGCAAATTTGTATGAATGTCAAATGCATCCTGTATTTCTCCTCTCATTGTTATGGACTGGAACCTCATAAGACCCTTTGCGTCATCAATGCTGACAAGGTAGTGTCCATCTGGAGAGACGTGTGGTGTGCCTGTTACATCGCCATTATATCCAATCACAGAATCGGTAACGCTATCCACTATAAGCTGTGGTAGGACAGCCCCAGTAGTGTCAGGCTTACAATGGATAAAAAAAAATCCTCCAAGATGTGTATAAGCCAGTGACTGAGGAATACAATTATAATCCTTTAAACTAATTGTCTTGATGTACGACATAGTTTCAAGATCAATTTTCTGGAGCACAGGCTCATCCTTATGAAGAATAAATCCAAACCTGGAAGGAAAAAGACAAAATCAAAGAAAGTCAAAATTATTGTATGCATTATGTACAAATGTGGAAAGCCAATGTTACGAAGTCGATGAATTAATATGTGCAGCAGCATACTAATATATATCTCAGCTTCAGATATTAAGCATTTTATATTTTTTATTTGTCAGTGTTCTTGTAATTTTAATTTAGAGTGCATAAAATGAAATGTCTAAAAAATATTTATCTGATTAATTGGAAAAGTTTTTTTTTTTTTCAATTGACATAGGATAAAAGGTAAACATTACTTTGAGCATATCTATCCAGTTAAAATTTTCACTAAGAAGAGAAAGACTAAATATCACTAGTTAGTACATCTCACATATTTTAATTTACTTCATACAGTTCTTCAATTTTCTTGGGAATATCAGCTTAATCCAGCGCTCATTGTTATTCAGATAATTATCCAAATCTTTCTGATTTTAATTCAGCAGAAATGAATATCATAAAAGGATTTAGGATTATGCCTCCTAACTATCCAAGCCCCACCATTTCTTACATTTTAAATGACCCTTTATGCATTTCCATACATCAAGGAATTTTCACTGAACATGAATAATATGATAAAGCCTTAAACTTCTACAGTTTAATGTTTATAACATTTTAAATATACACAACATGACTACTCTATAATGTTAACATGTAAGTTTTGACTGCACAATCAATCGTTTTTATGCCTGAACCACTGCTCTAAATATTATGAAGTTATGAAGTTATGTCAAAGTAAATTAGTTTTGCTAATAATCTAAGAGCATTCACAACACTTCTCCAGAACAGCTGTTTTCCTTTGGCACATTTCATTTTCATTTGGCACATAACATTTTACTCAAATCTTTGATCCTAAAAATGAAGCTTTCTTGCTGCTGTGTACTGATATATAATCTAAAAATACCTTTCAGATTCTATTCATATGAAGCACTATGAGAACCACAGTTTTTCAACAACTGAGTTGTTGAAAATAGCACAAAATTTCACACTATACCTTACAACTTCAATATATTCAGTTATCTGCGAACCACCAAAGAAACGGGCAGAAAGGTTTCAGGACATTGTTCGAGCAGTTCTTCAAACGTAAGATAGGGTGAATTATATTTGTACTTCCTACTGAACTGGTACAATTTTCAAGAACATTTTTAATTTTAGCCCCACTTTCAGAAATACTTGCATCCTACTTGAGTATGATAGGATCATAGAACTGTAGAATCTTTTTTTTTTTTTTTTTTTTTCCCCGCATGAGTACTGACGGAGGGATAGATACTGCCATTACTATTGCCTTCATTATTAATATTAAATGTGGTAAAAACAAACAAAAAAACAAACAAAAAAACACACAAATATCTAGATTGCTAAATCAAGCACTGAAACATCAGAACACGTAAAAGCAACAAAAACAATGTCACATTAGCATTATTATACACAATATAAAGTCAGCCAACATTCGTGACCTGTCCAGTTTATGTTGTCAATCTTTAGCCCTATTTCTAATGCAATTAGATTCATGTCTTAACACACATAACTCAGTTTCCTCATCCCTGCACTGCTCCTGGTCTGTGGAGTCCACTGGCCACATCTAAGGAGGAGAGGTTGTAACATGGGGAGTTTTCATGGACTTATGCTTAGTAGCTAAGTAGAGGATAACGATGCTCCTGCAGAGGGAAGCATGAGGTGCACCAGAATTCATCTTTGCTTTAGACTTAGCACATAGTGTTACATGTCAAGGTGGCAGGTCAGAAATCATAGAAAATGAACATGGAGGAAAACTGGACTACTGGCATGGAAGAAGATGGCTGGCATATGCAAGAGAGGTTAGGCCATTTGTACAGGAAGAAACTGAACACGTGGGAAAATCTGATTATTGTGGAATGGTGTAACACAGGACAAAAAAATAGGTTACTTACTATCATTTAGTGATGCCATTTACACAAATTTAAAATTGAATAGGATGGTGATTAACCCTTCTCACTTTTCCTTATTTTAATGAGTTAAAGGTATCTGAAGGCAAAAGAAAATATCTGTCCTGAGGTCAGTGCAATTGCATGTGTTGAATACATTAAATATTGTATTTTCAGCTCCTACAGTATTATTTCATTTATTTTGAGTACTTTGCACAGTGCAGACTTTTGCTTTAGTTACTCTTGAACTCAATTTCAATAATGAAAACAATGAACGTTGTTTTCATTTGACTTTGGTAAAGCTGACTTTGGGTTTGAAAACACTATTTTTCTCTTCTGGTATACCAATAACAACAATAGGGAAAAAAATGGAAATTTTATTTAAAGAGAACTAAAAAGCTTTCACAAAGCTGCTTTCAATTACGTCCAGACTTTATATCCAAGTGATGCTTTCATGTGTACATAAATATTTACAAAAGTGGTTATGTGATTTTGAAAGACCCATCACACAGCTATATGATTAAATATAATATAATTATATACAATATAATACAGAAACTGTATAAAACAGAGATTTTTTTTTTTCCTGTAAAAAGAAGTTCATTTCACCTTAAAACATATTTGGTGCATCTTATTGTTTATGTGTGCTCAGCATATTTCATTCTACCTTCATTGTAATTAAGAAAAATTACTCAAAATTCCACTGTATGTTTTCATCTGCATTTGAATTTTAGAATTAAAATCAGAATTTGTCAGAAGTCACAAATAATTATAAAGTAATGATTATTTTTCTACCACAAAACAAACTTGAAAACCTAAATAAATGTATTTCAAGTTGAGAAACCCTTGAACAACTGTTTTCATATATCACATATCATCCTGATAAGCAAAAAGAAATCTTTATGCACCTTGCGAATCAATTTATTTTACAGATTATGCTAAACCAATGAAAATGATCCTTTCTTTCTGAAGGAAAGTACAAATGCAAAATGGTACAAATTACCTAAACCATAAATTATTTCTTTCTGATTTAGATCACAGTTAAAATGATTGACTTAAACATTTTGATTCAAAGAATTCTTCCCTGCCTATGAATGCTCTATTAAACAGTGTTAATGATCAATTTATGTGATATTTTGCATTCAAAATGTCACTAATTTCAAGATGAATAGATAAATTACTAATCTGTGTTTCTCAAACATTATTCCCTATGTAATATGTTTTTGAACCGCAAGTACCTTCAGCTTATGATAACTTTGGTTGCATAAAACCTTTGATTATCAGAACAGCGTATATATATACACCCTAAAGTTAAATATAAGGTCTCATAACTTCCCTAACATTGCATGGGCTGAAGGTGTGGAAAGATTCACATTCAACCAGTTTTACTAATGGGAGAGGCTGCTGCCACTGTTCATAACCCCTCCAGCTTCTCATAACCTGGTGGCATCCTCTGACAGAGGGATCATCTAAATTCTACCACTGAGTAGTTCGATTAAACATTACCTAAGACACGCCATCAAAATAAATTTAGTTATCCTGAAATCATGCAATATGTCTGTTGATTAACCTGGATGGTTTGAACTAAATAGTTTTGGAGCCAGAGCAGAACAAAATTTTCCACTGGTATCGGTATGCTAAGAAGAGGATGTTTGTCTACAGCCTTAGATGCAAATGTCTCCAGATCTTCAGTGTTAATCATATGCTTATTCCAAAGCAAATCAACACATGCATTTTAAAACATAAATCAACTGAAAACACATAATGTCTAAATTTTTAGTATCTAAACCACAACTTTCCAAAGCATTCTAGTTTCTTATGCAACTTCACGTATCTTTTTGTACCACTTAGTTCCCAGTCCAAAACCAACCTTCAGTATCCTGGATACTGAATTTTTAGAATTCAAAAAGCTGTTTCAGGTTTGGTAACAGAATTCACAGGTAAATGCTTGAAGATCAAAGAAACCAACTTCAGGATTGCAAAAGCCTTATCCTGATACTGTATTTATTGTTCCCGGGAGCACAAGTTATTATTCTTACTGTCGCTGCTTGCTCTGAAGCTATTAAGATACTTGATTTTACAATCTCCTGCTGCTGCAGCAGCTAATCATACAACTACTGATAATCAGCTATAGCTGAATACCCATCTTACTTTTAAAGTGTGCAAGAGAAAGAAATTAATACAATTTCTTTACATTGATCCCTCAGTTTCATGCTCATAAATATTTTCAGCTTTGTAGCCTTAACATTGTTTACCACTATCCATGTTCTTCACTGTATCCTGCTTATTTCTGAAATTCAAAAACACAGCTTTGATGAAAATCCCTTCACTTTTTTCTTTATGTAGCAATTTCTCTAACACAGGAAACATACACTTTATTATAATGTTAACATTCTGAAGACTTTTTGCTTTAAATTTTTTTTCTAGTTCAAACTTAAACAACTTACAACTTTGGGCACTGATATAATGTGGAAAACTTTAGCCTACAAGGTAATGTTTTTAGAAGTGAGTAGAGTAGAAGCTCAGGTTTCCTAGCAGAATACTAATACAGTGAACTTACGTAGTAGTTTTACTGATTTCAAAGCTCTTTACAAGTATCACAGCAAATGAAGTAAAAAGCTGAATGACTTTCCTAAGGCAATATAATGATCCACTGGCAAAGTCAGAGTAAAAATACAGATTATTTAAAGTCCAACACATTTTCCTGATCACGCTACAGGCTACCCACACCGCTGCAGCTGAGGTCCTAGAAGAGACAGATGGGAGTAAGTTCAGACAACTAACATACATTCTTTTGCATAAGAATGTAGAAATAATATTTGCATCAAAATTAGCTAGGCTTTTGAAACTAGGTGGGGAAAAAGAGAAGGTTCAAAGTGCGAAGCTGGTATATCTTTATGAAGGACCAGGACCTGCCCTTCTCTAGACCCAGAAGTATGGCTGCCAAAAGTAATTTAATAGAACTAATGTGATTCATCGATATTGTTATTCAATTAATTTTTTCTCAACCTGTCATATCAACTTACCTTCTCAGTGCCTCAATTCAAATTCAGTAAAGCTGGATGCAGAAGTAAATACCCAAACAGCACAATAATACATATAAAAGCTGGGGGGGGCGGGGGGAGGAGAGTTTGAAAGCATCCAGTCTTCTTGGATGTGAAAGGATTTGTCAAGCTGTGTGTTTTATAAATTTGCTTGTCTGTCTGCCTCAGTAAGATCTATGAGGCTGGGGTTTTGAGAAGCTGAACAAATCAAGAGAGAGGTCTACTTGTTCACGTGCCTGTGAGGTTTGCGTGACTGGTTCTTAGTCTATGAGAATTGCTAGCAGTGGCATAAGCATGGGAAAAGTAATGCAAGTTCTGAAGGGAAGATGCAGAAGGGAAAAAGGGAAGAAAATTGTTAAAAAAAAAAAAAAAAAAAGCTAAAGATTCTATGTCTGATATTGTAAAGTATAAGGAATGAGAGAGAGAGAAAAAAATAATCTTTTGTAACATAAAGATGAGGTAATATTTTCTAGGCCAGTAGCAACTGAGGGAGATGATAAACAGCTGTGGATTTTTTTTATTATTATTATTTTTCTTTTAGGAACATACATCTATCTGTCAGATTAGATAATTTATCCTGAGAATGTTGAAAGAGTTTATGAGCTCTTAACATGTTAATAAATCTCAGAATAAAAGAAAGAATTGGAAAGTCTGGAAGAGGGTTATTGAAATATTCAAAAGATCAAGCCAGGCATCAGCAAACTGCAAGCTGATTAGCTTGATATGCATCTCAGGGAAATAATAAAATGGATGGCAGACAAGCAGGTCAGTACGAAATCTGAGTCTAAGGAGTCAAAAAGAACCAAACCTCATACAGTCCTTGGAGTAATATACAGGGAGAGGTAAGGATAATGCAGAAGTCTCATATCTGTATTATACATTGGGAAGACCAAAGCCAAAATGCATCATGTTGCTTTATTTCTGATATATATATATTTTTTTAAAAAAGGAATATTAAAAAAAATTGAGGTAAGTAAAACATCTAAAATTATTTGAAGGATATTTTTAAGCAAAAGTCTGAGAGAATTCAACATATTTAGCTTATGAAAGATATAATTTAGATGTGACTTATTTACAACTTATACATATACTTTAATGGAGAGAACATACTGTTTAATAATGCTATCTTTAATCTCACAGAAAGTATAATAATGATTACAGAGTAAAATTAGACAAATTAAAATTTAGAAGCACGTGTTTTTCTAACAATGGGGATGATAACATATTGCAACAATCTACTATAGAGGTGATGATTTTTCTTTGGTGGGAATCTGCTCTTTTTGATCAGTCAGTAAAGACTGCTCTTTTTGGAAGACTGCTCTTTTTGGAAGACTTGACCAAGCCCAAGTAGAGGTAGATTTAGAAATATCCGATTCACTATCTACATTTCTCAATTACTATGGTATGCACAGAAATCATAAAATCATAGAATATCCCAAGTTGGAAGGGACTCATAAGGATCATCGAGTCCAACTCCTAAAAAGTCAGAAGAGATGTTCTCATGGTCTTTTCAAGATTACAAGTATAACATTAATTCTTTGTCTTTGTTCACACATACAAAATAGCATCAGTGCAGTAGATTTAAACCTCATACAACTCAGGCATCTTTTGTTGAGATTTTAAGGAGCTAAGCATTTCAAATCTTATTAATTTTGATTTGACATAATATCTTATCTCACAGACCAAAAACAACTAAGAAAAAAAAATAGTCCCCATTGACTCTACAACACACTGATTTCCAAATTCAGGAAGTTTGCTGCTTGTTTGGGTACTATAACTACACAACTATAACGGACATAATTTCACTTAGGAAGAAAGATGTTCTAAGGCTGGGATGGTCATTCTTTTCAAGTTTATTGATCTAAACATAGAAGATATTGGTGGATAGCTTGTAGGGACAGTCATTGATCATAGAGTCATGCTTCAAAAAGTTGCCTGCTTGCATACAGCAATGATCAGTTGCAAAAAAAATGTACCCACTGTCCAATAAACTAATTGCTGCTTTTTAACAACCAAGTGTATCCATCCATACTTCCCTTCTGTCTAGCATATAGAACCTTTTGGCATGCCAATGTCAAGATTGTTAACTGTACTTTTATTGTCAACTTGTCCTTTGTCTTACTGATGAGGAGGTAAGAGTAACTGTAAAAAAAAAAAAACAAAACACATTACTTTCTAAATTTGTCAGAAAACAGTACTGCAAGTCACCAAGGTTAAAGGAAGCTTTGGAGTACACAGGTTAGCTCTGATACAAAAAAGGCCACGTGGAGTAAAACAGTGTAATTTACCAGAGCTATAAGCAATGAATTGTCAGTGAAATATATTAAAATCTTGTCTTCCAATGGTGTCTCTCATTGCAGTGCAGTGGGGACATTTCACAAAACAGATATTAGTAAGAGAATTTTACTGGAGATCTCAGTAAAACAGTCAGGAAGTAATAGGCTGAGCTTTGGTTATGCTGTGTTTTTTGTTTGTTTGTTTGCTTGTTTCCCCTCCAATTAAAGTAAATCAAGACTATTAAAACTGGGTAAAGAAGTTTGCACTAATACCTTACATTTCATTCTGTTCTGTGGATATCTGAATTCAACCCCCAAAGCTACTATAATCTAATAACTTTTCAAAAGCATCTAGTTTACTAGAAGGATTAAAAAAATACAGCCACTCATAGTCAAACAATAAAATTGTGCTTGTCGCCTGTGTGCTGTTAGCCTGTTTTTTATGATTAGGTTGTTGGAGAACAAGTGATACTTCAGAGTAACTCCACATTTCCCAAAAGATTTATAGACAGATGGTAGTGTATTTAATGCAAAATTTCCTCTCATATAGATTGATATGCAGAAGCCTCCCACTGCTCATTAAACTCTGATCAATATTTACGAGAATCTCAATCCTCATGTCTTTTCTATGCAGTGCAATCATGCACAATATCTGACAGCATATAAAGGTGTTTGTCAGAGTGCATACTGGGAACTCATGCAATTCAAGCCTGAAGTATATGAGACCAAATTTTCACATTTTGAATCATTTTACAGTTAATGCAAGTGGGAATCTGTAGCCTGTGGGCATGTCACTCCACTTGAAGTATATACTAGAACCATGAAATATGAAATTTTCTTTCTTCATTTACTCCATATGTATGAATAATAAAGATTTTAATACCAGATTTTAAAGAATCAACCACATTGAATATTTTCCACAAAAAAAAAAAAATACTGTCACAACTATTTGTTCTGATGAATAGTTAAAAAAGAAAAATCTGAGTAATTATACCGAGCACATATATATATATACTAATATATACTATAGCACCTTCCATATGAGGAGTGCATTCAGCTTGGCTGGGATGGAGTTCATTTTCTTCACAGCAGCCCACATGGTGCTGTGTTCTAGATTTGTGACCAAAAGAGCATTGACAGAACACCAATGTTTTAGTTGTTGCTGAACAGTGCTGACACAGCAGCAACGCCTTCTCTGTTTCTCACTCTGTCCCCCCCCCAGCAAAATTTGACAGGTTCGGGTGTGGACAAGATACTAGGATACTGCCAGGACAGCTGACTCCAATTGACCAAAGAGATGCTCTGTCACAGAACATCATATTCAGCAATAAAATTATTTCCAGAGTAGCCAATGCTTGGAAAACTGGCTGGGCATTGGTCTGCTTGTGGTGAGTGATAGCTTTTGCATCTCCCCCCCCCCCCCCCTTCACTTATTAAATTGTCTTTATGTTGACCCATGAGTTTTCTCACTTTTGCCTTTCCAATTCTCTCTCCCCCATCCCAAAAGAGAAAAGTGAGCTGGGTGGTGGGTTCAGCTGACAGCCAGAGTCAACCCACTACAAGGATTCATTAGTTTTCTGTGAAAGCCATTGATTTTTACAGTACCTAGATGAAGAGAAATTGAGACAGATAAATTATATTACTTCTATAAACTAACTTAAAAGAGGTAGAGAATATCCTAAAAGGTATCAACTTTGAAACGTATTTCTCAGCAGTGAAGTCTGTATGGATGAATACCTCGTTTTCCTAATTTTAATAGGGAAAAATAAACAAACAAACAAACTCACATATTTAAGAGAAGAATAATTACAATAATTGTGAAAACTAAAGTTAACATGGTATAAATGATTATTTCTAGAGTCTCATAACCTACATTCAAGACCATAATTTATTAAAGCACTGTTTTCTCCTTTCTACTTAGATATGCTTCTAATTTTTATTTATTTTTCTGTTTGCTGTAAATGAGAAACTTAAGTGTTATGCAACGTAACATACCAGAAAAATTGCTTTCAGATTAACTTCATATTATAATTTTAATGGAATGTATTTTTTATTAAACAGTTGTGACATTTGTATTTACTAGAAAAATGCACAGTGTAGTACACAGGGGTTTACTTTTTTTAATGCTATAGCTAGAACAGAAACAAGTCTTGCTGCTCAATTGCTGGAATGTATTTAAAAAATGGGATTTAGTATCCAGATTTATGGAACTATAAACCTGTATGTAATGAAAAAACAGTGAGCAGTAAACCTATGACTGATATATAAACATCCAACAATCCAGTTCATCAGCTGTCATGAAAATGTTTATGTTTAATCCTAAGAGGGGGCAGCACATTTATACCTTCATCTAGAATGGCAGTGACAGATCTAAAGCCACACAAAACTAAGTTTTGGACGGTTCTGATAAGGATTTCAAGTAATAATACCTTTTTTTAAAAAAGTGTATATTCCAAGTAATAATACACTTAAAAAAAAAAAAGTGTATTTTTTTAAAAAAAAGTGTATTTTAAAAAGTGTATTTAAAAAGTGTATTTAAAAATAGTGTATTTTTTTTTTAAAAAAGTGTATTTTTTAAAAAAAGTGTACTTTAGACTATGTACATGTGCAAAAGGATTATACTGCCACAATGGCCCATGTCATTTAAGTATTACATTTTTTATCATCTGGTCTTTTCATCAGTTTATTAAAAACTGATATATGAACTAGGAAATCAAAAGTGACAAAAACAATACATGGCTTAACCGTAAGTGGCTCTTTCACATATATCAATCCATTTATGTTTACATCCATACTGCTTTGAAATAAAAAATAAAAAATAATAAAAAAAGCAAACATATTCCTGTAGTTGTAACAAAACACAGCTGCCTTCCTCTAAAATCACATCAGCAGTAAGTAGTTTGAAAAATTGTCACTATGATAGTTCAGTCTCACATTATCTCTGATAGAAAAAGAAAAAAGATGGGATTCCTTTTTGGTAGACACTTACAATTAAATATATAACCACGTGTATCCACACACAGGTTAAGTCTTCAAGTTGCTATTTTTGCCAGCAGCCCAAGCAGCCAACAGGGTCTAGAGAATCAAGAGTTGACCAGCACAGGAGCCCTTGAGGGCATGAGCAAAATTGCCTTCTAGATTCCTCTACCTGTACAGACTAGACCTCCATTAACTGTAGCAGAAGCTAGATAACTTGCACCCATAGATGCACAGATGCAATGGATTTTCACACCTAAATCTACCTGCCTACCTCCTGAGCTTCACGCTCACCATAGCTGTTCTATCCAAAAGAAAATATTATATCCCAAAATAGACTTACCAGAAATTTGCAGATTTAGAAAACTGAAGTTTAATTGACTAACATTACATCAGGATGAAAGTAAAAGCTAGAGTTCGAAAACTTTGAAATGTGATTTTCTGTTTCTCCTAGCTATTATAAAACATTCAGGTACCACGTAGCTGTAGGGGTTATTAAAGCTGTCCTTTTTGGTCAGAAATTAAAAGTCTTGCACCGAGGAGCAGCTAGCACTACGCTCAGTCACTAGATACAAAGTAAGTATATGTCAGTATATATACAGAATGTCAGTATATATACAGTAATATGTCTCCATGCAAAACAGAGTTAAAAGCAGCAAGGATATCCCCTCTTTGATTAAGAGATCCCTGAAAATCCACTCTAAAAGGGTAGTTCTAATACAACATCATGAACACACTTCACTTTCAAAAAAGTGTATTTTTCCAACTATAATGATCAACTTCAAATTTTCTCAAGTCAAGAGGCTTGAGACAACAACAAAAACCCACCCACCAAAATAACAAGCCACCCACTCCAAAGTTTGCCTTTCAATTTTATCTTCTTAGGGTTTTGCAGAGCTCTAAGAATTGTAGGTAGCATTTCTCAATGAATTTTCCAAATGTAACTTTGCTTATCACTATATTTGAGTGAACTAAATGTTTATATCACGATTAAATGATTAGACTGTCTGTTTGCACTAACACTGTATACTGCAAAAGGTCAAGATGAAATTACATCATATGACTTTTAACATCTCTTATTTAGACATTGCATTTACAAATCAGAAGAAATATTTTTCAAATAGGATGTGACCCAAATCATACTATATCTACTGATTTTAAAATTTTATGAAAATTCCTGTTTTTAAAAGATACATTTTAAAAGCATATCCGTTTGTGCAGACAAGAACTATGAAAACTTTGCAAGGGAATTTAGTATCCAGCTTAGGCACTGTTTTTCTGCAATTGGATTGACAATTAGGCATTGTCTGCCTACAATTCTACATAGAAGAACTGTATTTCATAACAGTTGCTTCCATTAATACCATTATTTTTACATAATACCAAGATTTTTAAAAAGCTTAATTTCCCAGTGTTAAGATACTGAGAAAGTCATGTTACACAGTTTTTCTCATTCTATAGCATCCAACCTGTGTAGATAACCCAGGAAAAAATATTAGCTTATTCAGGCAGTGGTACTTGAATTAATTATAATACTGTTGGGCTTAATCTGTTTTACCTTTATTCATTGTGTGTATAACACTGAGAGTTTTGTGCAAGGATACTGGGCAAAGCATACTAAAGTGAAGGTCAAAACAGAAAGAATTCTGTAAAGAATTCAAACCCAAGGCAGACTTTAAGGCAGCCTTGTTTAAACACACTTTACCCTCATTTGCTGCAGCTGAACACCTTCATTTCATCCTATAGTAATACTGCATCTCCAATGGTTATTCAGAATGAAGAAAGAAACTGAGATCTGCAGCTACAGAATCAGTGAAGATGCAATATTATTTTAATTTAAAGTTCTAATTGAGTGAAGTATAAATTAATTATGCACCAGATATTCCATGCAACATTTCAAAATCATGTGAATTCTGATAATGCATGTGAATCTGCATTAATGTTGATATTGAAATCACGCGGATTCTGAATGGCATGAAATTGCAACATGGAACGTTCAGGCTGGGTGTTAGGAAAAGGTTCTTCACCAAGAGGGTGGCCAGGCACTCTAACAGGCTCCCCAACGCAGTGGTCACAGCACTGAGACTGCTGGAGTTCAAAAAGAGTTTGGACAGCATTCTCAGTCATATGGACTGAGTTTGGGTGGTCCTGTGTGGAGCCAGGAGTTGGACTCCACAGTCAAAGGAGTTGGACTCGATTATCCTTGTGGGTCCCTTCTAACTCGGGATAGTTTATGATTATATGAACGCATCTTTAAAACAGTTTTTGCAAGGTACCATTTTTTCCACCATTCAGACAGAGCAAACTAATTTAAAAACAACAGCCAAGCAAGAAGCTAGGATGGAGCTGCCAACAAGTAGTATATTCACAACTTTGCTGCCTTTATGTTATTTTCTTCCTTTAGACAAGACATACACATTACTTGTGAATGCAACTGCATTTACTGTAAAACAGGAAATATGCAAACAAGTTAAAAAGTCATAACACAAGAAAAGAATAATAAATACTCTGCTAAAAATGAGGATTAATTTGTTATTAAGTGATTTTTATGAATACTTTAACATAAAACTGTGTTTGTGATGAAAAGATGGATAGAGTAGAAAATGATGATGATGTAAACACCGATGCCCCCCTTTCCTTTTAGTTTCTGGCCCTACACTCACAGATTACTCCACTCAAGTCAATAGACTTTTTGTAAAGAGAGATCTAAGATCAAACACTCAGGGAAAATGATGTTCTCAAAACAAAAACCAAGTAAAACAAAAAGAAGAGAACTAGATGAGCTACAATCAAAACTATTTGTACACAAAGCAAAAAAACAGTATTGTCGGACAAAACAGAAGTTTTCAAGGAAACAATAATAAACATTACCTACTTTATCCCATGTGAATAACATTCATCTTTAAAACTACTCTGTATTCTATATTTTAGAGACCTTTACTCAGAATTTATTCTAAAAATCAACATGGGAAGATATAGTTTTATTGCTACAAAGCTTGATCAAATCTGCTGATCAAAAGTTTTCTGGAACTCCAAGTAAATACCATTAACTTCCCATGAAAGGCTGTTAGAGGATCAGGGTGGTCCCCTACTCTATAAAGATCTTCTAATCTGGCAACATGGGAAAGTATTAGTATTTAAACAAAATTTAAAAATAAAAATGTGTTATATATCAAGCTTTTTTTTTTTTTTTTTTTTTTCTCCTGATGAAATGAAATTATCCATTGTAGTTCTGGAGAATGAGAATATCAGCAAGGACAGGAAAAAGAAATTGGCCAAAGAGCTGTTTCTTAGTGGTACACAACAATTGCTTTTGGTGGTCTTTTGAGCTTTTGTGATTAACACACACACACAAAGATGCACTCTTCCTTGTAACTGTGGATTTTCTAAGAACTTGACAAACAGCACTGTAACCATTATTTCGTATATTAAAATCATTCTTTACTTTATATCCATACATGGATTATTCTCAGGAATACTGTTTTCACTGATTTCCTTCACTTCTAAAAGGCCTTGCAGTCATACCATTGAAATATCACAGTTAATTTTCCTCACTTTTAAATTACTCTTTTAAATAAAGTTCAAAATACATTTCTATTGTCATTTTCTATTAAAACTGCTGTAGCATATTGCACAAATAAAATATTTATCTCTAGATAAAAAAACACGTTTTTCATTTTTGAAGGGTTTCTGATTTCAAAAACTGTCAGCATTGCAAGGGCATACCAGTCTTCCCCTCAGGACCTACAAAATGATTGTTCCTGGAATAGTTCATTTCTGGCAGGTTGCTGAGAAAAGACCTTTCTTTAATTCCTGCAGTTCAGAAATGGTTGCTTGATGATAACAAAAGGCTAAGTAGATTTTGCCCGTTGGCTATTACTCATCAGCACAAAAGTTGTTTTACTTTTGGGTACTACAACAGTCTTTGACCTTTGAAGTTTGTTTCCCTGATTTTGTTTCTGTTCTTTATGACACTAAGAACTCTTGCTTCATATTTCTGTTTTGCAGCAGAAAAGGCTCTCCCACATATTTGAGAATAAGTGTTAAGCACAAAGCATCTTCTTATCACTGTAAATTAAGTATTTAAAGACTCCACCTTGAAAAGATATAAATAATATTTGCATCAGTAACAAGTGACTATTATAACATACCTCTGAAATCTTAACACAGCAGTCCCAAGAAATAGGAATGGGGAAAATAACTTAGAATAAGAAAATTAAAAAACACAGAACAGAATGTTGTGAGGTTGCCCTGTTGGAACACGAGTAATTTCAACATATAACAACACCATTGCTACCATTTCAGTTAAATGAATGAAAAGGTGAGTTCTGATGAAGAATGGAATTTGATGGCAGGTCTTTTGATACCCCCTCTCCCTCCCTCTCTCCCTATTTCAGTGTAAGATTGTACCTGCAGAGTATTTAAATTATATCTCATATATCTTGTGTATCTTCAATATACACTCCTGAAATGGAGTGTATACTGAAGAATATCTTTGAACGACCTGTGAAGATTTTGCCATAGCTGGCCCAATGGTGGCTTCTTCAGACTTTTTTTTTTTTTTTTTTTTTTTTGGTCTTGCAGGAAGAGCTCACTTGTTATAACATGGACCAGTTAGTCCAGTGTTTTTCACTCATATTTAGTATACGTTTGCGCAGGATAGGGATAAGGCCTGATCTTTCAGGGTACTAGTGATGCCAGAGTCCATGACTTGTCTGAGGCTTCCCTCATAAAACACTTACAACAGAAGTATATGAAACAGACTTTTTCATTATTTCAAATTGATGTCCAATGATTAGAGTATTCAAAAGAAAATAATCCAAGACATTTTATGACAAAGTAAAACATTTTGGTTTCTACATTTTTAGAACCCAGGAAGACATGAAACTATTTGCATTTTATCATATAAGAACTAATTCTCAGCAAAAAATAGTCTTTGTACATTAGCAGCAAACATGGTTTTCTTTCTTGTACATTTTAGGAAAGGAGAGCAAACAATTTAACAACAACAACAAAAAATCACTTCATTTTTGATAAAAATGAAAGCCAAGTAAAGGGTTAGCTATACTGACACAGTATACAAAATACATTCCTAAAGATAGCCCTGTATGTCAGTACAAGGAAGAATAGAACTGAGATTTGGCCAGAAAATATGGTAACAGCAAGGTGGGCAGATGTCTTATGGAATGCACAGCCAGATTTGTATATGCCAGAAAAAATAGTCAGTACTAGTAGAAAATGAATAATGAGGTAGAGATAAGGACTGCAAAGGTGATAAATTATCTACATCAAAACAGTCCCCAAAGGTCTTCATTTTAAAAAAGAAGCTCCCATACTGTGATATCTGGGGATATATGAACGTTGAAAAGAACAAACACTAAATTGTACCACAACTACTTTTTCTCCTTATTTACAAATGACTCAAATTAAGAAAATGTTAGTCTGAACCAAAACAAATATTTATTTTATCTAAAAATATGATAGATTTTTGCACACACAAAAAAAAAGCACAAGAGAGAACATTTCTATTGCAAATGCAAGATCTTCATAAAAAAAAAAAAAATCAGGCACACCATGGAAAGTTGCTGTGTTTAATTTGTAGATATTAATGGTTTGTATTATTAGGTCTTGTGTGTTTGTTTAAGATGAAAGTTTGAATAGTTTATCCACAAGAAAAAATTGTCTGCAGACAGTTGGGAACTCATTGAATGTACACAGACAAAACAGTCTACATATGCAGATCTGGAAGTATTTTTAAACTCTTTGATTCGTATAATTACACAAGCATCTCAACTTTACTAAATATTAGAAGAGAGGCTTCTAACATAACCTCTAATAGAAAAGATTAAATGTCATTATTCTAAATGCTCAAAAATCGAAATGTACAAACAAAAATTTGCAAATAAATTTTCACTATTTCGAAGTCACAAATCAAAAATATATAACGGTATGGGTTGTTATGTAGAAAATTCACTCCCTCTGAGGCATACCCAGCAAAACATTTTAAATCATTGTGCTCTGGAATTTTATCAGCAAACATATAAAAAATTGGTTAATTACGTAATTTTAAGATTGCCTCTTAAAGCTAATAATTATAATTTGATTTCTTTGGAATACCAATGAGTAATTAAGTATTTACTAAATTAACTTCTAATCACTAGATACTAGAAACTCTGTTAATCCCATACTTGCAGGGTTTAGTTTCATTTTACAATTGATTAAATTTTAATGTGTTTCACCGTGTAATGTCTTTTCACATACTGGCATGTGCTGCGTTTTAAAAGCAGATACGTACCAGGAGATAGGTACTACAGTTATTTATTTGTAACAATAGTTTGTTTGGCTACTTCAGAGGGAAAGGTTATATTATCCTAGAAGTATTTTTTTCCTGCAGTGATGTCTGCACATGGAAGAGGAAAAAAATAAACTATAGCGTGGAAAACATTTACAGTTTAGCAAAACTCCTCTTAGCTTTAGTAGAAACCAGTAGACTTAAGCCCGGTTGTGGCTTTCCTGAACTAAATGGGAAATGTAAGTAGAACAAGAAGAATGTTCCTGCTACTGCCAATGGTAGTAGCTGAACAAATTTCAGAGCATTTATGAATCTCTTAATCCGTTAGTTCTTCATATTCCCTTTAGAATGAAGATGCTGTTAAAATCACTATTCACAGCAGAATTGTTTTTGCTGTCTCCCCTCCTTCCCCACAAGTTCGTATGAGTTTATGTGAGAATAAGAATTCACTTACAGACCAAAAGGGACCTCCTTTGCCAGGGGGAAATACACAGAGAGGGGAAAGAATGACTACAGCTTTTCCTTTTAGTGCTACTCTCATGAAAACACAGTCTACAGAGGTGTGAGATGGCACAGTGTGAGCCCCTAACCCAGACAGACCTCCATTGTGTACTGTGCTGCTATGGAGCACTGAAAGATTCCACAATCATCAGAAATTGCAGTTACTTGCTACATCTTCACTGATTGCCCTGGTGCTATGGAGCTTCATTCTCCAAATCCTCAAGCTTTCAAGTTATTTCCCCTGGAGAAGTATATATATTTATAGCTTAAAGACTAAGAACTGTGTGCAAACTTGGTACTCCCCTAATAGGGCTTGTAAATTTGTAAAATATTGAATCGTCTCTTATCTTTGAGATAAATCACATTGGCTACATTAAATATTCAACCTCCCAAATTAATTCCACCTCTTTGGTCTATAGTTGTCTCAGCATTTATCTTTTTTTTTTTTTTTTTTTAATAACATGCAAATGATTTGAAAAGGAAGTCCTTTCTGATTATGTGGGATTTCTGAAATAAAATATTTTTTGTGCGCTTATTTTCATACAAATACTGAAAACACTCTGACAGTCCAACTACTTCACACCACTGTATGGGCTTAAACTCCGGAATGAAGTGTGGAATTCTGAATCCAAACTTCTGAAGGTAGTGAATCACCACCCTAACGTGAGTTTCATTTATGAAGGTTTTAAAGGATGCATTGGCAGCACATTCCCATTACCTCTTAAAAACAAACAAACAAAAAAAACAACAACTTGGTTTTGGAATGTGTTGTGCAAATGAGTATGCATAATTTCAGAAAGACTGCTTCCCCTATTATCCTACACAACAGAGAAATAAGAGAGATAAAGATTCAGACTGAGAACATTTTAACTTTATTCAGATCCTGAACCATCTCACCAATGAGTTGATCGTTCATTCTTCCACTTGTTAAGTCAGGTAACTATATAACATTTTAAATACTTGCTAATAGATTAAACCATCTAAAAAGTTAGAGTGACTCCATTACAGTGAGTTCATTTAATATTGCTTTTGAAACATTTTTCAGCAGTGTAATGATAGACCTTAATTTATTCTAATTACCTTTTGTTCGCTTCGATTTATGAACAGTGGAGCTGAAATAATCAGCTCTTTTGCTCCTTAGGCTACTAAGAATATATTTTCATGAGTATTGTACAAGTCATCTTTTTGCAGCCATCCCACATACTAATTGCAAATATCTATTTTTATGATAAGAAATGGGTGTTAGCAGACAATTAAGGACATGATCATTGGTTGCAATGAACTGCTTTGGCACAAAGAGTATTTCAGTGATTAAAATTTTATTCTCATTAAATGTATAATGCCAACTATAGAAAATATATATCCTCAATTTTTAAAAGGTCCATCTACAAAGGGAATAAGCTTTGTATATATTTTCTCCAGAAATAATTGTGGGGGGGAGGGGGGCAAGACTTGGGATCTGTTTAGTTTAACAGATTTCACCCTGTCCACCTATAAATGGTTAGCAGTTGCAAAAGGATTACATCATTCAAAATTTTAGTTTTACAGGTAACAAATGCACCCAGCTGCAAAAAGCTTTCCTTTTTTTTTTTTTTTTTTTTTTTTTTTTTTCTGGAAAGGTCTGGTGTTGTTTGGAACTGACTTCCAGCAAAGAGCAAATAGGTCCCTTGAGCAGTTTTCTGTATCAGCTAATTCAGCCAGTGGGTTTATTTCCCTTCTTTCTGTCTTTTCACTATTCACACTCATAAATGCTCCCCTGCCTAGAATAAGCACCAAATAGCAATAAGTTAAAGCTTTATATTCATTGCATCACATTCTACAGAAACATGCTGCTGTTGAGGTTTTTTATTGTTGACTGGTGACAATTTAGATTTAACAGGCAAATTTTCTTCTTTATCACTACTACTTTGATGGATTTTTCTGATGCAATTAATTCAAAAAAATTCCTGACACACTTTTCATGTGGTTCATTTTCATTTAAGCAACAACAAAAAACCAACTAAGTACTTGAAGGCCAGACTTTTTATGAAAGGCAAATTCTTTAATGACTGAGTGACTTCACAAAAATAGCTCTTGAAAAAATACATAAAATAAAAATACAAAATTTCTCTATGTAGTCTTTATTTTTAATAGAATCAGAAGCTCAGAATTAGGTAGTATTTTAGAAGACTAACATAAGATTCTTTACATTTCAAAAAAGTTCATGAGAAGGTAAGAAACAATTGCAGGTGAATTGATTTTGTTGGTTAAGAATAACATAACCCAAAATATATGGTTTAAGTATTGGACAGAATATTACAGGCCTCACATCAGACTACAGCAAATGTTTTCTTTTTTTTTTTTTTGGCATGTGATTAAAAAAAAAGTGAAAAAAGCACAAGTCACAAAACAATAATTATACTAGTTCTGAAGTTATGTCCACCTTCATTGTATACCTTTAGTCACTTGTTCATTTTTTTTTCTCACTGTTTAATTAGTTTTAATATTATTTTTCTAATTCTGTAGGTTTTCTCTTTATTCTTAGTTTCTCTTTTATCTTCTCTTTCATCCTAACTCACTTTTAGAACAGGTAAAAATGACTCTTCAGCTGGAGGTAGTTGTGACTCACCATACACAGCAACTACTTGACCTATTTAGACAGACTTCCAATTTCAAATAGATTGAGTTTGACAAAATAAGTTCTTGTCTGTCTTTGGACTGGGACTATTTTTCCTGGTTCCCCTCCTTGTATGGTATCTTTCATATCTTTTCCTATTTACATGAAAATTCATGTATCTAAGTATCAGTGCTGTTCTATTGATCCTTTTATAGCAAAAATCTGCATGAATAATATTACTATATGATAGAATACGTATCTTGTAAATAAATGAGCTTGCCTATACCGTATAGAATTATTTTACGTTCCATTAAACAAAGCAAGCATTTTTACTAATTCAATACAATTTTTGGTGATGCATTGTGTAATATTTTCAAAATGGTTAAGTCATGCCAATATTTATTGAAATGTTAACTGATAAACTTTCTCCCCGCCACAGCAGTCAGGTTTTGGACTTTTAAAGACTTGCACACATTAATGTAACTTTAATTCATTTTATATCACATACAAGTGTGGAACAGGATCCCTTAGCTTAAAAAATTGTCCAAGGAGACAACTAAATCAGTCATTGTAGATCACTAACTGCCCTCTTCTGTCAATGCAGTCTTTGGCAATGGATTAAGGAGCTATGCAGGTGGAATCACCAGCTGTAAATTCCCTTAAAGATAAAGCTGAACAAAATTGCTAGGGCAATAATTTAGCAATAAACATCAAAATCAATTAGTCAGAAGGGTAGTAGCTCTAATGCTGGTAGTTTATGAAGTAGTAGTTTCTGTTCTCTCAAAGCCTGCCTGCTCCAAATGTAGCAGAATTATTTAATGGTTTTCTATGGCTGAGGTTAGGAACACAATGTGCATTTATCTACTTATTTAAAGCAATGTGGCAGTAATGGTACTTAGAATCAATTCCTATTCATACATATTAATTTACACATTCCTTTTAAAGTACATATGGCTGATTGCTAATTTGCTTGTTAAGAGTTTTGTAGAAAACTAAAAATGTTCTTTTTCTTTTTTTGATAGAGACTAGATTCTTCACAGGCACATTTTTTAGATTAAATTCTAGAACCAATTGTAAAATCACCCTAACTTTGATGTTTTCATTTTCAAAAAAAGACTACATCTTTTTTGAGACTAAAATCTTTTTGGATGGAGATGCATATATGATTTGAGATTTTAGCTAAACATGAATGATGCCTTCTCATAACTGAAGAAAAGTTAGAATCATCCTAATTAGAGCATTTCCATAGATACTTGAACTTAGAAGGGCACAATAAGCAAGTAAGTTAATTATTTGCTGAGGTCATTTGCTCTGAAATACATCTGTGTCACTTTGCTAATAACCTAACAGTCCTAAGCATACAAAGTGCTAATAACTATTAATGTAAGATTCAGATGTACAGATCCTCGAAGGCAGAATTTTTCTACCCTATGGGTAGAAATGTTACAGAAAGCATTAAAGGAAAATGAAATTTCACGTTCCTACTAATGTGTTTTGAGGAAGAAAAATAGAAGTAGATTTTCATTTAAGAGGCATTGGTGAAATTCTGAAAAGATTTCTGCTTTACTGTATTAAACTTTGCCCTCTTTTCCTCACACTCTCTTTCCTTGTCCCTCTAAAATCCAACTTGTTACTTCCTTCCAGTTTTCCATACTTGGTATATTTCTATCATGCCAGAAGTTGTCTATTCCTTTTCCCACATTCTATTCTTTGGACACACAAACAATCCTACATTCATTGAGAGAAATAACTAAGGTCCCAAGAACTTAGTGTTTTACAGTATGGATTTACAGTATGGATTATAGTGCAAACCATTTTTAACATGTAAGAATTTCATTTACTCAACACCATGAAATCAGAAAAACTTTATGCATGCATCTAAATAGAGTTTACACAGCTTGCTTGTTTTGCACAGCTTTACACTCTAAATAGAGTTCACACAGTCATAGTTTGTTTTAAAAACCGATAGCCTGATTAAAAAAAACAAAACAAAAAAAAAAAACATAGAATTAGCAAAATTAGCAAGAGACTCTAGTTCAGAAAGACTTAAGTTATGTTGTATCATAATTCCTTTCAAAACTCTGGAAGTGTCTTTTCTCGTCTGTTTACCAAGATAAAAAAACTTTAAAGCAACATATATATAATACAACATGGCAAATACTATATATAACAACTGTTCTGGTGTAGAAGAAATTAGGGAGTATCATTTCCAAATTAAGATTTATGCTCCTAATTTAGGAAATTATCTGAATGTTACAGTTACCAATTCCTCAAAAACACCCCAGGTGATATTGCATCTCAATGTTAGTACCTAGAGTAATGGAATTTTTGAATGTTTGATGAGAAAAGGAAAAAACAACACATTCTAATAAATGTTTGTTCTGATAAATTCAACAGCCTTTATTCAACAAAACTCACATAAGTTTGTATATGAAAAAGGGTCTTTCTAATCGATACTGAAGAGGCATGGTCTCACATTTTCAAGGTTATTTTTAATTTGTTTTCTTTGGAGATAACATTATAGTTCATTTGAAAGTTAATTATAACTGAGTTAAAACTTACCTTATATGGGTAATGATGAGGTTTGTAGCAGGAATGAAAAAGTCATCTACTCTGTCAAACTGCTTTCCTACTGGCTGAGTATGGATTGTGTGATGAGAAACACTCCCACTGGCTTGTGTTATCACCTACATAAAGTAACATTATTACAAACTATGGAAATACTCCTTCAAAATTTAATCTATTTCTAAGTACATTCATACAATATTGCCTCTGTATTCCATCTGCTGTGTTAATCTTCAGCTAGAAATGATAACACAAATGACAGTGAGTAAAGCTGATCAGCATTTCAGATTTCAGAGAATTGTTACATACCTAACATACCTGATCTTCATATTTCCTTTTTTTGCCCCATTTTTTTTTCCGAGTCTATATTTATTCATATACATTATTAAAGTCTTCAGAAGTTAGTGCAAACTAATATTTTTGTTTACTTTTTTTTGATACCTGACCCTAGATTGGGATTATGTTTCTTAAGCACTTCAGCCCAAGTGAAAATATAAGATATTATTAATTGATTCACAAGAAGCTATGCCTATACATGCTCCCAAGCCTTGTCAATCATGAGGCAATTCAATATAGCACATATATATTTCAGAAGAGCAAGTTGGTTTCAGTTTACGTATTCCTTAAATTGTTGAACCAATTTTCCTTGAATTTTCCTCAAATCCTGAGCAGTCTCTGCAGTAAATCTTTATGGACAAGTAAAAGACAATTTTATATTAATAGCCACTATGATAATTATTTACATGGCCTTAAGACTGGATTAAAAAAGGAAAAGAATTGATTATGGATAATGTAAAGGAAAAAGGAGAGTGAAGATGATCACTGGCTTTAAAATATGATTCATGTGACTCAATTATCAGTCATTTTCTTAGGAGGAGTGACAGCAAAACTGCCACAAATTATCTTGCATATTCACAGTTACTAAGAGTCCAGAGGTGGTAAAAAGGTGTTTTTAAATGTTACTCATTTTTTTTCTATTTAAGCCCTACATTTGAATTTCTCTTACTCCTTATGTATTTTTAAAAAAATAGGGACTCCACTGACTTCTAGAAAAAGGAAAATAAATTGAAATAATTTTGAAATTATGACACAAAGACTATCTCCATATTCTCATAGGATTACTTTAAATTAGGAGAAGAAAGTAGTGAAAAAGCAGCAATGCAATTACAGTTCCTTGAAATATTTCTTTAGTGGCTGTCTCTAGACTTGCCGCTGCTCAGAGGCCATGTGAAAAATAAAATTTTTTATTATACATCTGAAGAAAAAAAAAGATGGAACTGTCTTACCTTATTTTACTTACTCTTATATTTTACACTTATTTTAGTGAAATACGAATATGCCTAAAATCCAATGCATCCTCTAATTACGGGCAAAAACATCATAAGCAGCAAGTTTGCTCTCAAAAGACTGGAATAGTGGCAAAACATGCTGCTGTGTTTACTTGTATTCCATAGCCTTCTATCAAATTGACACTGTCAGTACTGAGTAAAGGTATTGAAAATATATACATATGTATTTTAAAGCAAAGTCAGTTATCAATCTTACTACCTCTGCTGGGTCATCATAATGAGGAAGGAAAATATACAAATGTCTCAATTATATAAAGATTCAGCCTATCTAGATTTCATAGCATATAATCAGTCTGATAAATATACCCACCTGCAAAGTTGGTGAATTCTTTTCCATATTTCCCCAGCTCAGAACCCAGACTTGATCATGTGATTTATCATAGTGTAGTTTCACTGGGACGGGATCTGTACTCACTGCCTGCAGCATAATAAAAGAATAAATTCTTACTTTGTCACATTTTAAAAAGAAAAATAATAAATACGATTAAATTAAAATGATGACTGACATTTCCTGATGTTTTAAGGTCACATTTAAAAAACATGTTGTCAGCTTTTGAAACAGTCCTCTGATTAATTCGAAGTTCCTGAATCACTGATTTTTATCCATTATGTATTCTAATAATTGACATCAAAACTGCATCATATTGAGGCTGTTAAGAAGCTGAAAATAAACATTTTAAATCAAGTAAAAATATACTTACCGTCCTTCCCTACCATCCCTCTCTTCATACATATCAGTTAAAAGCTACACAAATTATTGGAAAATGGCTAAAAAGGGAAAGTATTCTCAAAGCACGTAGTGAATCAACAGGAGATGTTCCTGCACAGTCCTGCATAAAACCAACACAATGTTACTGCAGCCAACTCTGCTGAAGCGTATACTGTCAAAGTTGGTAAGCCTGTTAACATATAAATGTTTCCCAAATACGATTCCTACTTTTTGTAGACGTGATCAGAACCAAGGTGTTTTCCCTACAACCTTGAGTTCTGTCTCCAGAGACTAAAAACCTTTTAGGCAGTTGAGATCTACACTTCCTTTTCTTGGGAGAAAGACTGAATAATTCAGAGGTATCAAAAGGGAGGACAGACTATTTGATTAAGAGACATTCTGCATGAGGTAACAGTTGTGGGGATTACTTTTCTATATTCATCATTAAAGCAGAAAAAATAAGTGGAAATTGTTTTTAAGTCTCACTATTATGGAACAATAAAGCACAGCTTGTTTATCAGTTTGTCAGGGAGTGTACCAGCTGGCTAATTAAGTGAACCTAATTTAAAGTAATGATGTAGATCCTCAAGATAATGCACTAATGGCTGGCTGAAATTGCTGATGATACCTAACTGTACTCCTGAGGTGCTGGAAGTCACAACTCCATGTAAAATAAATAAATAAATAAATACATTTTTTTCTTTTAGAAAATGGAAACTGAAGACAGGTTGCTGCTCACCAGATGATTTAAAAACAGAAAGGTGCCCCTTGGAAAAGGTCATTCAAGTTTGATAACATTTTCTACTGCAAATAGAAGACAATTAATCTAAAATAATACTTTGGTGGCTGCTGTATAGTTATTTTGTTTAGGTGTATCAAAATTCAAGTTGGATTCCTCAAATGAACGGTCTGTCTCGTGCATGTTTTGCTCAACGAGCACCAGTTGTGTTCAGGATCTGGGCCATGGCACTGCCTGGAGGAGAAGGAATTACCTGTGGAGTCATGCAAGGATAATGCAACTCCCAAGAAAAGAACAGACAGCAAAAAGAAGCTCAGAGTCTTGGAGACATGCTATCACAGCTGTTTCTAGCTATTCCAGGCTCAAATGCCACCAACACAGTGTGCTAAGTGACAATGAGTTCTATCAGTTCTATCTAAGTGACAATGATTATATCAGCAAGCCTTGAAGTCATCCTACTTTAATGTTATGCTGCTAAGCAGTTCCAAACAATTACAGGTAACAGCACTTGTTTTCAAGAACTTACAAATGAAAGTAAATATTTTTCTTAACTTTATTATCTATGATTTAGATGTACCTGGCTAAATCAGAAAACCTATGTATACCTCCTTAAAGATACAACATCCATGTCCCTAATTTGAAAACATACTGAAATTTAAAATATCTATTCTAGGATCTTGTTAAAGTAGTTATCTTGATAAAGATATTTTCAGAGAAACAAATCATCCTAAAATCTAAATGTATACATCCTAAATGTATACATTTACACATTTTCTTCATTAACTTTTATTGCATAAATTAATAAATATAACGTACATAATAGTACTTCAAACAAAATACCATAATAAGCAAAAACACATCAATATGTTTCCTAAAAAAAAAGGCTGTTAAAAGGTGACCTGGCTATTATTACAGTAATGGAAAAAGCAATGCTATTCTATTTTTCAAGACTTTTTTGTAGCTGTTGTTGTTTTTCCCTTGATTAGCATGAAGGCTTGTGTAGTAATTGGTTTAATTTAACGTGCCTTCTGAGGAGCACAGAAATAATCCACAAAGCCTAGACCATTACAGAAACTTGAATATTTAATCAAACTCCGTACAAGAACTGGAGAATTCCTCTGTATCTTTGTTGAGGAGGGGTATACTTTTAGTTGGTGGCTAATTTATTGAATTTCATTCTTTAGTTAACATATATTGTTAAGTATCTCTAGGCATACCGTTAATGACAGAATAAAACAATAATAACAAATCTCATTTAAAGCAAATTAGAAATGTCTACTGATAAAACAATTTCATAAAACCTAAATTCAAAACAACTTCAATTTTTTTTTTTTTTAAAACATATTTCAGGAAGCTCTAAAGGCATAATATTGTCTCTCTTGTCATTGAAGTCTAAATGTTAATAAATGCAATTAAACTGGGATATCATTCATCAGTTTGACAAATTAAGATGACAAATTAATGCCAGTCAGAGACCAGGAAAATAACTGCTAGAAATTCCAGTTCTTCAAAGAAGAGGATTGCAGTCAGAATTTTTTTTTTCAGTCTCTTTCCTGAAGAAGTACATCAAATTGGCTGTAAAAAGTCTTATTCTTAGAAAACCAATTCATTAAACACTCAATTCACTTCTACTTTCATATGCAAAGTAGAAGTGAATTGCATATTTAGTTTACTTTAACTAAAGTAAAGTAACTACTTTACTTTAGTTAAGTAAACTTAACTAAATAATGATAATAATAATAAAATAAAAATAAGAAAAAGAACAAAAATATTAATAACTTTTTTTTTTAAAAAAAATAAAGCATTTTATCCATCCCCTTCCTCATTTAGAGTGGATAAGGTTTTGAATGAAGCTATGTCTACTGAGTCAATGGATAGACAGGGTAGTAAATATAGATGTTTAAAGAATATAAAATGGTAAGAATTAAAATGTTTTGTCAAGATAATTTAATTTAAAACTCACAGTTTTACTATGTATTCTTTTAAAATTTTATACTAATATATATCATATATATGTATACTAATACACATAATGTCTATATTAAAGATTTTCATTGATTTATTGGCCAGAAAATGCAAAAAAAGCCTGAAGAAAATCTCTATTTAAGTATTTATTTAAAATAAATTAGAGTTCTAATACAAGTCCATGTTATATTTAACTAAAAAACATGTTTCTGATAGATGTGTTGATACTATAAGTAACTGTAGATGTTATGTATAGTTTGCAATCATTTGCATGATTAACATTTGAATCAGAACATCCAACGTGGTGTCAAAATCTCTGTATACGAAAACCTGAAAACCTACCTAAACCAGAAAACCTACCAGAATATGGTAGGAACACTAGGGAGAAACCAAATAGCAAAAATAATTAGATTTTGCCTTTTTGATATGCCCTGTAAACATAAATATTTTAAGACTTTAAATAATCTCTTCATACTCAGAAAGTATTTTAAAATATGCTGGATTTATAGCTATGATTTACTAAATGCATTCTCATATGCCTTTGACAATTCAACCGAATAAAACCTGTCCTTGTGTAAATCCCCCATTTAACCTTACAGTACATTGACACCACTTACAATGCATTAATACCAGTGGAAATGGGAGAAAAAAAAAAAAAAAAAAGGAGAGAGATAGTAAGAGAAAAGCCATGAGTAGATTGGTTATAGTATTTGATTTCTATAGTGGCAACCAACAATTTTTACTCCATCCCAATGAGACCACTGACCATGTGAATTATACTGTGACTCTCAGGATCCTGAGGCAATTGTACTGCTCCAAACTCTAGTATGTATCTTAGCATTGCCTTTAGTACAAGGTCTTCTACAAACTATATGAGTAAATTAATCTCTGTACCATAGCATAATTTTCTCTCTTTTAGCCAATGAATTATTTTGATTAAGCAGAATATCTCCAATAATGTCTCAGAGGCTGAGAAACAGACAAGTACTACCTCCATGGCAGACAGGAAGAGAGAAGTTCCAGACCACAGCCTCCAATCTTGGTCTTGTGTCTTCCACAATTCCAGCAATTTCTCTACCTGAAAGTTTACTGAACAGCCCTCCATCTTCTGTAGCCAACCTAACCCCCTGACCTTTCCTGTCAAAATGGTTAAATTCCATTATGATAAAATACTCTTCTATACCTTCATTTTCAAGCGAAAAGTACTTCAATTCAGAATTTTTCCAAAGAACTACATTTCCTCAACTACTTAATATTTGTAAGAGGTATTTTTTCATATTGATTCTGCCCCTGCCAACTGACTATTTACGGGAACAGTAACTAAAACTGTTGTTAAATGTAAATGAGCTTTTTTTCCAGATACTGTTTACTCTCAAACTAATGGCATCTTTTTTTTTCCAAAACATAATGAAAAAAACTTAGACATCAAATTAGACATCAACTCAAAAATTAGAAATACCTGTACAACTTTCTGAGACTGTACATCAACAATAAGTACTCTGTTGAGTGTGGGCTGAGTCACGTAAATGAACTTGTCTTTTACATTAACAGCAGTTGCCCATACACACCGCTGAACAGGATCTCCATCAGCTTTGGGACAAACTTCATCCTATATTTCAAAAGAAACAGAGAAAGTGTGAGAATCAGAACAGCTAACAATGCAATAGGTAAAGAAGAATTAGACAAATAACATTTTTTCTTCCCCCTTTTGAACTGTAAAATACAAATCTCAGAAAATTTAGAGAAGGAAAAAGGACAAGTTGACATTAGGACATATACTGAGGCTAACTAATCTGCATGTTGTAAGCACCATGCTACTCACAAGCACTCTACGTATTGTCCTCCAAGAAAGGGTGTGTGTTTTCTACACACATTCTGAGAAAGAAACCCATTTGAAACAATAATACCTGCAGAAATAAAGTGAAAAACCTTTCTAAAAATAACAAACAAATAAAATGCACACAAATTAGATATACAATATCTCATTACTGTACAGTAGCTTGCAACTCCCCTTTCTGCATCATCACAGTATCTTGCAAAGAAATGCAGTTATAGACAGGGCTTACATCTGAGGACACAGCAATAAGGCAGGTTCAAGATGCACAAATATAAAATTGGAAAGATGACTGTGTAGCTGGAAGGTAAGAGAAGAGGAAGAGCTGTGGTGCAAGTTGTCACATGTTATAGGGACAAAGCACCAGTAATGAGAGGGATCTGCTTTTCTGGTCATGTGGATACATTGCTTCAAAAGTTTCCTCTTGCTGTAAGACATTGCAGATGCCTATCACACGAGTGTCAAACCCCATATAAATCAATAGCTTCAAAGTACCATTCCTTACCCCTCTGTCCTTCCATCCCAGCAAAAGGATGAAATTAAAAACAAAATTCCTGTTGATTTCAGTGAAATCATACTTCACATTCCATAATTCCTAACTCTCACAGTTTATACTCACTATTCATATTTTACAAATATATATATATGTATCATCATATATATATGTATGTATTTATATCTCTGTTTCTATTTATTCTTAGTGAAGTTTTGTTTTTATCAAAATTAAAAAATATTTGGACAAACATTACCATATTTAGAAATTCTCTTAATGAAATAGCATGATTTATTCCTATAACGAACATCAACTGTATGTAAAAAACAGCTGAAAAATATTTTGCATGGAGAGGTATAACGTGTCAAATTTTGTTGTTGTTGTTGTTTTCCTGACCTATTTCTCTTTTCCCTCATTTTTCTTCTTCTCATTGCAAGCGACAATTCAAACAAATTAAAAGTATTATTTATTTTTAGCATTTATCTGTACTTCCTCCTAATTTAAAATGCTCTGTCTCACGCATCATAACTGGTCACTGTGAAAATAATTATGACATGTCAGTAGATGATGACTTCAGTGTAGAATGAACAGAAAGAGTTGATGAGATCTTAAAAAAAAGAGTTCTGTTTTTAAGCCTTAGACTCCTTTTAAACGAAGGGGAAAAGTAACGTGACAGAACATCATAGTATCACAGAACATCCTGAGTTGGAAGGGACCCACAAGGATCATAGAATGGTTTGGGTTGGAAGGGACCTTCTTGAGTTGGAAGATTACAACTTCTGGCTAACACACAGAACCACCGAAAAATCAGACCATGTGTCTGAGAGCATTTTCCAAACACTTGAATTTCAACAGGCTTGCTGCTGTGACCACTTCCCTGGGGATCCTGTCCCAGTACTGACCACCCCCTTGGTGCAGAACCTTTTCCTAACACCTGTACCTCCCCTGTCCCAGCTCTATGCCATTCCCTCAGGTCCTGTTGCTGTCCCCAGAGAGCAGAGCTCAGTGCCTGCCCCTCCGCTCCTCTCGTGAGGGAGCTGCAGGCTGCCATGAGGCCTCCCCTCAGCCTGCTCTGCTCTGGGCTGAACAAACCAAGGACCTCAGCCACTCTTCAGACATTCTCCCCTCTAGAATCTCACTGTCTTCTCAGCCCTCCTTTGGAAGCTCTCAAATAGTTTTATGTCCTTCTTATACAGTGGAGCCCAAGAGCCCATAGAGTACTTGCGGTGAAGCTGCAGAGAGGGACAATCACTTCTCTCAGCCGGCTAGCAATGATGTGCTTGATGTGTCCCTGGGCATAGCTGGCCCTTTTGGCTGCCAGGGCACACTGCTGACTCATATTCAATGTGCCATCAACCAAACCCCCCAGATCCCTTTCTGTGGGGCTGCTCTCCATCCTCTCATTCCCAAGTCTGCACACGTATATTCACATTGTCCCTTTCCAGGTGCAGAATCCATCAGAACCTGATATAACCCCATTTACTATAAACCTTTGAGCTTGACCCATCTGCCATTTGTTCACCAACTGTATTATATATTTGTCTAGCTGTATGGTGGACATTTTATCCAGAAAGATACTATGAGAAACATTATTAAAAGCTTTGCTGAAATCCAAAACAATCAACTGGCTTCCTTTGGTCAACTGGGTGGCTAGCCTTGTTATGAAAGTTGTTTAAACGGGACATTTCCCTTATGAAAAGGGACTTTTCCCTATGTTGGCTGTGACCAATGACTGCATATCCAGTACTAAGCAATGTTTTCAAGAAGTAGATGAAGTAGATGATGCATTTCAATACTAACTTTTCTGTTTCGTCAACATTATTTACCTGCTGTGCCTCTGTACATTTGAGAAAATACACTCAATCTTTACATGTCAAAATAAGAAATAAATCAATTTTGAGCTCTAACTGAAGGAGTTTCTTTACAGAAGATCAATAGCCCCTGCTTGTTCATATGTGGTTCTTAAAACCCAACAAAGAGAAGGTCTTTCAGAAATCACACTGATACGGAAAAGTTACTAAAGTCAGGTTCCATGGGATGGCACATAATCAGGACATTCAGCAGAACTTAGACATATAAAGAGTAATATTTATCTGACACTGCTAAAAAAGCCATGCACTCTCTCGAGAGGTTTTAAATCTGTTTTTAAAGAATGATAAGCATGGTGACAAAGTAAACTTTTTTCTTAGACATGGCTAAAGGCTTTTCATTGCATAAAGTGAAGTGTCAACATAAACAAGTATGTTTCTAATATTATGTGCAATCATCAGATCTATTGTAATTTGCCTTCTGTGCAACTGTCACTTCAATTGGAAGGTTGTTTCACTGATCTCAAATTGTGCTTTATATTTATTCTAAATATGCCTTGTCTTAGTTTCATGCTTTATCTAAACAGATAACTAACTTTTAAATTGTTCTACACACTCCTGTTGCATCCTCAACGAACAATTACTTCAAATAATGCATCCTTAAATGTTTGTATCTTTAAATGTTTATCCTGCATCCTTTTAGTCATCTCTCTTAGAAACTCACCTTAGTTTTCTTCATTTTTTGGTGCTGTGATTCTACAAGGGCACATTCAACGTACCAGGTAAAAATAGCACCAACTCCCGCTGAAGGAATTTAGGTTTCTCTCACATGGCATCATATAGATTAGTGTAAATGATTAATCATACCTCCCACTGTGGAGGTATACCAGAACAGAGCTATTTTCCTGAACCTGAGTTTAAAACACAGATTGAAATGTATTTCCAAATATTCTCTCAATGTAAAAGATATATACCTAAACTACACATATATATGTATATAGATGTATGCATACACATATATTATTTAAATTAGAAACTACAGGACATGATTCTTAATATATGGATAATTCATAAAACTCAATCCTTCTTTTCCACTTCAAATACAGCAAGAAGAAAACACCATACTTTCTTAGATCAAAAGTAAAAAATAGAGAGAAAGTAAAAGATAAATTCATACAAATTCAATTTACTCATTTTAGAATATTGCTTTTGTTCTAAATTCCTGTAACACAATGCCAACTCTCACTTTGCTCCAAAACTTAAAAAAAAGTGTTTCTCTAAAGCAACAGTAAAAAATGTGTACCCAAATTCTCATATCCAAAATAGACTTTTTCCCAGCAATAATGGGTTTATGCAGTTGTTTCCCTTCTTATTCAAGCCCACGTTTATCTAGAAGCTCCAGAAATAACTTCAATCAAATCTTACTTTTCAAAAGTTAACAGTTATCTGATTAGACAGTTCAGATTTCTTTTACATTGGAAGCAATAATTCTAAGTCTCTACATTAATTTCCCCAGAGGTTGGGTAATTGGTTAAAATAATTTCTCCTTAAAATATAAGAATAAAACCACCATTTTCTTCTTCTAATTAAAATATGAGCAATATGCTTTTTCCTAATTTGTTCTCTGAAAAAGCTAACATCTGATAAAACATTAACTTATTTCATTGCTTTTTTTTCCCAGACTTTTAATCAAAAAGTGCCTCATGTCAGCAAATGGAGGAAAATAAATCCTTACAGAAAGTTCTTCAAACTAGAGTGGGGCAAAATTCTCAGGAGAAAACACGTTTACAGATTTGTGTGTGCAAACTCCTTGTTTATAAATCTAGACTTAATGCAAGAGTCCTCAGTGCTTTAACAAGAATTTGAGTCCATCTCTTTAAGCAGTATAATGAAAACTCCACCTATGCTTTAATTAGCTAATAGTAAGATGATATCAACCATTTACAGGAACGTATGTGTCCAGGTTTGAATCCATATATCACCTATTCCATCTTACAACAGGAAGTTGTATATGACAAACACACTTGTTATTCAATAGTGAAAATCACTGGGGACCTTTTTCATTTCCTCTTCCTCAACAATTTTGCATTTGCTACACTTTCTATGTCACAAGAGTGTAAACATGCAAACAAAAAAAATTATGTGGACTAACTACCGTGTCTCAAGTTCACATCCTGTGGAAACTTTGCTAAGTCTCAGTTTATTCAAACACGCATTTATCTATTTTATTCTGAAATATGGCCATGATGTGTTAGTTCTTTTAATAAAGAGGGAATGAGAATTATGTTGAACCCAGAATGATTTTTATATCAATCTCAAAGACATTTTAAAACTGCTTCCCCCCCCCCCCCCCCCCCAGTTATTTTAATTGGAGGGTAAAATAAAAACACTGTTGCATAAGAATTAGAATTCAAGGTCTTTGGATAATATTATTTTGCATAATATAAATAGAGGTTGCATATTAGCAAGGAATATGCATGCCCCAAACACTTCAGAATGAGAAGACATTTAACTGCTGAGAAGCTCTACTTGGAGAATGGGTAAGGATCTATTTGACAACAGTTTAAACAGAATTGTCAATATTAGCCCAATAAAAGTCAACTTTCATTTGGTACTTACTTAGAATATTCCAGTAATTTAAATGATTCTGGGAAGGAGTGGAGGAAGCTCTTTATAACTTCCCGTGAACCAAGATGATCCAGGTAAAGCACTAAATCTTTTCCTTCACTTTAAACACAATAAAAGTCTAATTGATTCCCATGGTAGGCACACACTAAAGTGCTTCACTGTATTGACACTCAGTTGCATAAGAGGCAATTAAATATTTAGATAAGAGTTCTCAAGTATATCGTTACTGAGAAATTGTATTTACCTTTAGCAAAATTAGCATAGCTAAATAAGCACGTGTAAATACTGCACCACTCATTCACAACACAATGCAATGCCACGTACAAACACCAGAGTTCATTCTTTTACAAAGCTCACCTAAAGGTAATTCTATTTTGCTGACAAGTAAACAGGAAAGCCAGAGAGGAACATTGCGGTATCACATGTACATCACTTCTAGTACCTAAACTGCACTGTAGAATTTAGAAATGTTTCTACACTTTAACAAATATTTGACAATGAAACAGGTCTACTGGGGTTTTACTAATTATTTGAACAGCTAATTGAGAAAAGTGTAAAGAAATTGAAGAGTTTTAAGCAAGCATGAAATGATTTCCTATAGGTATATATTAAGAGCTAAATGACACAGATTGTCTTAGCAATAGCCACCATAGATTTGAAAGGCTATATAAAGCAACCTAAAAATATGCAATACAGCAACATCTCTGATTAGCAGTTATATGACAGTTGAAGAGAATTAATAGCAAACAATTTACAACACAAGCTCTTGCCATTAAACAATCACATACTAAGCTAGGTAAAAATTTGACCCTGGGATAAAACCAAGTCATTTTGTTATCATTATTTAGAGAAAACAATTTTTCCAAAGATGAAGATAAGACATTCTGCAGAGAAGGCAACATTTATCTAAAGCTCCATGAGTTTTTTTTTTTTTTTTCCCCAGTTATATACTATTATATATATTACTGTTAGTAATAGTATTAGCAGTATATGCAAGAAATTATTTTAAATTCACATTTCATCCTTTTTTTTTTCATCTTACAAGAATAAAGATTTATTAACTTCTATTATAAGTGAAGGAAGAAGTTTTTGGTGTTCAGAAGATTAAGTAGAAATACTGTTGAATTTTATGGCCAAAATGACATGCATGCAAGTACAAAGCTTAATTTCTGCTATATATTTTACCACAGCTACCCACAAACCAGAGATACCTGAAAACGCACAAGTCTACACCTACTTAAAAATGAAAGCTGTCAAGTAGTCTGCTTTCCTGGTTTCTTTTTTAGGGATGGATGAGGGGGTTAATTATTATGCTAATTTATGTTTGAAAGCAACAAAAAGGAATTAAGTCTGACTTATCCATCCTGATTATTACCACATTTCAATAAAAATACACTTAAAATCTAGCTTGCACTTTAGACCGATAAAATTTTAACAGACTTCTTAAATAATCAGCTTTTGAATTAAACAGCCATAAAAAAGCTCTTTGGCTTATTTTTGGCTGTGTCAACCTAATTTCACTTAAGCTGCACAAATCAAGGTATGATTAGCTGTTCAAAGCATAATTATTCACACTAAAATAAATCTTGCTATTGAGTACAGCAGCCTTTGACATCAATAATGTAAATTGAAGACGCAAATTCCAATGAGACAGTTCTGCTGTTACTTTGTGCTGTTCTGCTATGCTTTAGGTATTAGGGAAAAAACAAACTGTACAGCTCATGGGTTATTACACATGGGTTCTCATTTCAAGGTCACTCATTCAAATCCAAATAATGAGAAAAAGCTATTATTTTTGAAAGCTAATAGATCATATAGAACAAGTCAATGTAGTGAGTAGTACCAAGTGTTCCTGTGAGAACATGCATCATGTCAGCTAGCGATTTGATTAGCAGTAAACGAAAAACAACGAAAGAACAAATGGAAGTGGAGAATGCACTACTGTTTTTTGTAGCGATATACATAAAAGCTACTTCATAAATGCACAAGATTTGGCGAAAGCAGCTATAAATCCATTGACAACAACGTTATTGAAACTATTTATATGACCTGTAAGTTGGAGTCAAAGCATTGATCATCTCTACTAAGTTAGTAGAGCTCTAAGGTTGTTTTTCAGGATAAGGATTTGCCTCATGACAACTGACAGTTTAATACAGACAAACAAAATCCATGGTACAATGATATAAACAAACATCCAGTGGAGAAAAAGAAACCATTAAAATAATTAATTCAGATATTATATTTAATAAAGAGAGTGTTAATCCTTGAGTTACAGAGATGCACCTAACTGCATAAAAAAAAAAAAAAGTGGGTAATAAAAAGGAAAAAAAAAAGATACAGAACTGTTAAAGGAAAGGAATGGGAGAAAAGAGAGAGAGAAAGGAAAAAGAGAAAGACAAGAAGAGTAAGAAAAGCAGAGGAGATAAATTTAATCTAAAACTGAGACTGAACGTTTGAATTTGATCAAAGATAAGACAACAAATTTTGAGTATACCATTATAAGTTGTACATTAACTGAGAAGAAGGCATATCTGAATTTATCAAGCAGATAATGCTAAACTAGCATTTCTTAATTAAAACTATAATTGAGAAAATATTACAAGTAAATTAAAAACAAAACAAAAAACAACTTGCCTGAAAACCGAGGAGTTTTTCACTAGGCTTAATATGTCTCTGAAATTCACATTCCACTGGTTGTATTACTTTGATTCCATCTTCATAAAAAACATAAAACATGTTCCCAATTCCCAGACCTTAGGAAAAAAACACATTGAAATATGCAAAATTAAATAATCACAAGAAAGAAAATCCTCGTATTGAAGTAAAACCCTCATCATATTACTTGCATAAGATCAGTTTGTTAATGTGCATTATGCTAATACAACTAATCCTATGGGATCTTCTCTTGTAAAACTAAAACAAAACCCTTATTCAGAATTTCAGTTTTCTCCATTGGTAAGACATTGTCTTTATGAATATAGATCTAGAAATATAATCTATAGTTTGACAGCTGCAGTAATGAAAGTCTTCTCATGAAATAATTTACATTGAAATTAAATGAATACATATTCTTCATGTATTCATACTTTTCCTGAGGGATGGAAGAGTTAAAATAATTTCTTTATTGCATTGAAAGAGAAGTTCAAAGTCTTTGTTATAAATCCTTGCTATATTTGACAGTTCTTTTAGTCCAAAAAGGAAATATTTTCTCTTGAATTTTAGTGGAAAGCCAGAGCTGGATGGAAATCCAGTCCAAATTTGAACTGACACAAATATTCATAGAACTATTCAATCCTACTCCAATGTTTCTGAATGAAAGGCATGACGTAATGTTTTGTGGAGAAGGTAGGAACCAGATCAAGCTTATGACCATGAATAAGAACATCCTTCCAAGTTTACCATTCACTACTTACAACAACTGTTGATTTGCTATGATAAATGACTTGTTATCTTTGTAGAATTTTATGAAAAGGAAAATCACCTTAGTTATAAAATTATTATAATAAACTCTAACAACTAAACTGCGCTACAATGATAAAAAAAAATAGATGTCTCCTGCATACAGAACCTAAGCTTCCACTTGACATAACAATATTGATCACAGGAACAAAACCCAGGAAAAATAAACTTGAGCCTGAAACTCTGCTTATTCTAAATTCCAAAGGAAAACCTATGCTAACAGAAAAAGAAAACATCTTAATATCAAACAAGATAATGTGAACATTAGGGGGGCAAAAAGTGTGGGTTTGTGCACATATGTCCCTATGTACATAGGTATTTTTATGTATGTAAATACATACAAATTCACAGTTTACATTAGGAATGACACAGATAATAAGGTCATTTAAAAGGCTGTAAGATGCATAAGGCTGCAAAGCCATGCCCGGAAAAAGCAAGTTCTATTATCTTTGAGAAATATCCTAGAATCATTCCCGCTTCTGGTAAAGTTATCCTAAAAAGAAGGAAAGAGCAGTCTTCCATGCAGGGTTTTCCTAACTTTCTATCGCATATATCTATTAATAGGATATCAAGGGCACAGGGAATATTTTGCAATATGTTCACTCCAGCTGCCTTTGCAGGTAAAGCAAATAGTCTATGTAAGATAACATGCCAAGTTCTTTGTTTAGAAAGTGCCTGACATTGTGTCCTGTAAGAACAGCTGGAATTTGTAGACAAGTCTGAAGTTAAGCTGCCCCTTCTAGTGAACACCACAAAGAGCTGAGTAACTGACTTAGTGTTAACTGACTTAGTAACTGACTTAGTGAAAAATAAATATGTATATCTGATTGGGACAAAACAAGGTCTTCCCTTCTCCCTGGACCCACTGCCCTAAAGTGTATTATAGTTATTATCAAAATAAGTAATACCATAATGTGAGGAAGTAAATCAGCCAATAGTCTGAAGCGATAGTCATTTAATAAATTGACTCCTAAAATGTCCCCCTCAGTTGTCAATATTCCAAAGCAGACTCGCTAATTTACAGATAATATTTGTGCATAGCAGCAAAACCCAAAGTTTTATGGCTGTATTCCTGGTATCCTGATAGTAATGTTCACCAAAATGTTCAAAGTCAGTGAAGGAGACACAGTAAGAAATGTCCTTTCTACTCAGTCAGAGCAGCCAGTTCACATAAAGAACCTTACCTGTGGATCCAGTGACATAATGCCTATGCTTATGACCCCAAATCTCTTCCTTTGAGCATTCATCTACAAATACCTATACAAATATCTATTCACATAGGCAAGCCCCTTCTTTACAAATACAGAACTGTTCCTCTAAGGACATCTGATGTAGTTTTGCAGCCCTCTCTCCTCTCCCTGCCTCCCCCAGCATAAAACAGTACTTTCATAATACAGTTTCTCTGCCAGAAGCAACAACTTTAAATTTATTCTCTGCATTTAGACAAATGAGATTCTATGTTTAAAACTGGCTAATACCATTTTGGAAAAAAGAAATGATGGTGGGTTTGGGTTTGTTTACTAAATGTACAGTGATATATTTATGTTTTTGTATACATTATATTATTGTATTACATTCGAAGGTACCCTCAACATCTTTTCTTACACATTCTTTTCCAATTTTGTTCAAGATAAAACACAAGGGAACACTTTGCTGGACATCTTCCCAATAAGCAGAGAGCATTTGAAAACTTTGAGATAAGCATCTGTTTGTTTATCAGTTTAACTTTTAACAGTGAAATTGTATGAAACTCTGAACACATCATTTATACTCTGCAAGGCCAACAGAGCAGGAGAATCATAGCTGAACTCTACTGTAATCAGGCAAGTGATTGTTTACACCAGCTGAGAAGCTGATAAAATAGGAATATACATATATGTAAATGTATATATAAAATCAACATCCTAGTTCGTATTTGTAAACATTGATAAATGCCAAAGTCTAGCATGTAATTAGGCAAATGAAATACAAATTTTTGAATTATTAATTTAAAATATTCATTTAAGAAGTACCTAGAAACATCATTTGCAGCATGAAATCATAGCAAAACATTTCTATTCCTGAAATACATTAATTCCTAAATTAAAACTTCAACTTAAGATCCAGATACTTAGAGCAAAGAGATGGGAGCTCACGACAACACTCATACTTTGACATTTCTCCATGGTGACACTTTTTCTGCAGTATGATTTATGAAAAGATTATATTGTATGCATATGAAAATTAATACTTATTTTCCCTAGTATAAGATACTTTCCATGCTTTCTATGCTAATAACATCTGATACTGTCTGTATTTATATTTATTCTTCAGTCTATCACAAAACAAATCACAAATCTCCATTCCCCACACCAGCATTCACAAACCCCTCCTGAGTATGTAAAGAAGAAAACGTTTTGTCTCGCTAAGAAACAGGAAACTTGACTTTAACTGTTCAGGATTATAATTGTTTAAGATAAACAATTATAAACTGTTTAAGATTATAATTTTGACAAGTAAGAATGATTCAGACAAGATCAAGCCCAACAGCATATAAGCTGATTGGTGGGAAGTTTTATCATGTCAGACAACAAAGGCCTGCATTTTAAATTTGAGTTTCTTGTTCTATCCCTTTGAGTAATTGTCTAAAATTTTTGATCAGTTTATTTTCGCCTCCTTCCCTCAATGGAAAAACATCATAAAACTTCATAAAGGCACACACGTTTAAAGGATTATTTTCCACTACATTTTTTCTTTAAACCAAATCCCTCAAATATTGCAAAGGAGCAAGATAATTACTGTAACTGTAGACTATGAGCAAACAACAAAACAAACACAAGGAACAATAGATGAGCATTTCATTAAAATATAGAAAAATATGAAGGAAACATTTATATTAGTACCTTGCTCTCGCCACAATATATTTGCAACTGCAGCATGTAAAAGAGAAAATAGAAAAAATTAAATGGACAAAAAAAAAAAAAAAACAAAAACAAAAAAACAGCACAAAAGATACAACAATTCTGAAATAATTAAGATGATTTAAACTCTGATTCACTAAAATACATGTACAGGTAACTCAATGGAAATAGTGATTAACAATAAGATTAAATAAAGTTTTCTGTGTCATGTGATAAAGTTGAGATTTATCAATATAGCTATTGGGGTTAAATCCCACCACGACCAAGTTACCTCACCCACGCAAGTTATCACTATTACCCTTTAATCAATAGTATGTTTCATAAACATATATTATGTTTATAATTAGAGGTGATGTAATTTTCATCATTTCCTCTAAGTACAACAGAACTTTGAAGAGATTTATTTCAGAACATAGTTATGAGAGTAACATGAAACAGAAAAATGCATACAAGATATTCTTCTGTATTGCTGTAATACAGCTATGCCACTGAAGATGACATGATGTATGATACTTGACATCATCTTTGGAAGACCACAATGGGAACTACAGGATGGTATGGCAAGTTGTTGGTATGGTATGTTGAAGTTTTTTTTTTTTTTTTTTTTTCTATGAAAATTTAAGATGTATTTGACCACCTTGTATATAATATTTCCATTTTAGACCTTTGAGATCAATAAAAACTAACTATGCCAATTTACTGCTCTTACTCTTTCTGCCTGGAGAGAATAAAAAGGACTAAAGCATAACTGTGCAAATTTTAAATTTAAAATATTTAGAGTTCAGCATGTCATAAATTGTTTGAAATGCCACCACTGAAAAACAAGTGTTCTGTAATATAGTGATCTTAAGAAACAGAGAAAAATTTAAAGGAAAGAAATACAATGCAGAGAACGTGTTACATATTAGATAATGAAATTGTGATATTTGTTGAAACAGTGTTGCAAAAGCTAAAAACGTTAATGAACATTGAAAGAAAAACTTTGGAAGAAGTAATGAAAGAGACATTATTAAACACAATGTTGGGGGATCGAGCTTGAGAGTACAAGCAAGAAGAACCATTATTCCCGAAAAGACCCAAATACTATGATTTTCCCAAGCATCTTTCACTGCACACTGCTGCAGACAGGACTGCAGCCTAGATGGGCTTTTTGCCTTGTGCAGTGCAGCATTTCTCTTGTTCTTGTGCTCTGCCAGAAGAAATAGATCATCAAATATATAGAGAGGCCCTTGGAGAAAGCATCAGTCTACTTTCTGACAAGCTCATGAAGTCAGACTTTTGGGTAACAGCCATTAGACTTTTTTTTTTTTTTTTTTTTTTCCTTTTTCTCTCTTCTACTACTCTTTAAATTGTCTGCTGATTTTATTTCATTAATTCTCTCAACAGAGCTACCTCATTATATTACCTTAGACACAGTGTCACTCAATTATCCCTTAATATAATGAAGGTGGTGATTACTTTTTAACTTCAGTGCTTTGAAGTGTACAAATGAGAGATCCCTATATAAGTAAAAAGCAGCAAGTGATAGAGTGCTGGAATAAAAAAATTCACTTTCCCGCCATAGAACATAAGTACAGCTCATTCAGATATGCTCAGTCTGTGTTCTGTTTATTATCTTGAAAATGGCTTAGTCCCCTGACCTAATAGTGCTATGGGAATACTATTTTCAAATGTCATCCTTGACTTTTTAAAATATTTGAACCACTATGATCCAATAAATTGCCAAAATCCAAGATTAATGCAGTGTGCCATCTTGTCACTTACCCAGGCTGGTAGTACCCCTTTATATCAGGAGGCAGAATTTCGGTTGAATTGCTGCTAAAGTCAAAAAGGAATCAACATATTTTAAATTGATTTCTCAATCACCTGCTTTTATATTTGCTCTTCTCATTTCAGGCTGTTACTTTCAGAAGAGAATAGCTTTGAATGGAGTCTTGACTACACTGCTGACTATGCTTCCTCTAGATGTCCAACTGTGTTGGAACTTCATGGTGACTAAATTGCTAACAAACTAGTATGGCTCTCAATTTTAGACACTGTGCTAACAGCACAAAATATCAGTATCCTTCCCACCAACTACATATGGTACCTTTTTTGTGACAGCATGCATGCATATGCTTTTATTATATATAAAAGCTGACAGCTTCAAAGAGGGAATACTAAGGTGCTAACATTCATTCTCCTTTGCCCAACTGTTAAATCTGACAGTTTGACATATAGGAGGAAAGAAACAGAGAGGCAAGAGTTGAGGAAGCAATGAGAAAGCTCTACTTGCAAATTTTACCACTGCTGTATGAATCATTCTCTTGACTTATCCCAAGTGTTTATAGAATTAGGGAATTGTCACACAATAGCTGACATCTTCAGATTGTTGAAGAAAACATGCAGTTAGGTTTTGAGTATCTCCAAGGATGGAGACTCCACAATCTCTCTTGGCAACCTGTGCCAGTATTTCATCACCCTTAAAAAAATATTTTTTTCTTATGTTTAAATGGAATTCTCTATTTTTCAGTTTGTGCACAGTGCCTCTTGTCCTTCCAATAGATACCACAGAGAGGAGACTGGCTCCCCAGTAAAGAAGAGACTCCTCCCATCAGGAGTTTATACACATGGATAAGATCACCCATGGTCTTTCTCTTCTCCAGGAGAAACAATTTCAGTTCTCTCAATCTCTCCCCATGCTTCTCTTGCACTGGGGCACCCAGACATGAACCCAGAACTCTAGATGTGTCCTTATTCTCTGTATGCCAGCGTTTCTGTATTTCTCTATATTCAGATGACAGTTATGTTTTTGTCTATGCAATCTTACATAGTCTTTTTCTGAAAAAAAAAAAAGTAAAAAAAAAAAAAAAAGTAAAAAAAAAAAAGTAAATTAATTTCCCCAAGGAAACCTGGAAGGTTTTCTTTAAAATTAGTTCTCTCTTCACATTGTGAGGAAATAACCATGTAATTTATTGCACTCGAGGTCCTGTAAATTTAGCCATAAACTCCTTTTTATCAGTCTTTTTTTTTTTTTTTTTCCCTAGAGGTGACATAGGAAAGAAAATAAAAATTACAACTATTCAACAGTGTGGAACTACATAGCATCAAATTAAATGATTTAAGATGTTAAGTACAGAGCACATTAATTTGTGTTAATGCAAAATGATATATATGGTACTGAGCTATATTATAAAAAAGAAACAACAATTAAAGGGGATAAAAAGAGTGCTTAGAAAGCCTCACACTTACTCATTTTAAAATTAACAGATCAGCTGGAAGAAAAATAAGACATTATTTAAGAGTGCAATATAAAATCATAAATGACTACCATCACCTCATTTAATATAGGTCAAGAAACCTCACATAGTTTTTAATCAGTCCTGTAACTTATATTCAAGAAAGATCTCCAGTCTTTAGACAAAGGACTTGGACCAGGTAGATCTGTAGATGGAAAGTATGTTAAGGAACATATTGTTTAGCATTCATTTAGTTTAAAACAAAATTAGCACCTTCGGTCACATCCTATACTCAGTGCTTACACATACTTATGTCACCAAATTTAAAAATACATAGTTGTTGACAGATCTCAGTAAATTTTTTTTCATTTTAAGATGGAGGACCAGTATATCCATTTGTGCCCTATTTCCCTCATTTATTAAAAGAAATCTATTCAAACAATATACAATTATTAAATAGTATGGGATGTGTTTGCAGCCTTGCAAGAGTTAGTGACCTTGAACAGGCTATAGCTTCTCTGTTGGGCCTTGTACTTAAATGTTTGTGAAGTTCATGTGTTAGTATGAGCAGCAGCTGTAAAGCAGTTGTTGCAGTGCCCAGCAATGCATGCTGGTGGGTGTTATGACAGAGATAACTTTTCAGCTTGTCAGGTGAAGATACTTGCTTTTGTTTGTTATGCAAGATAAAAGCCAACTCAGTATGAGAGAGTAAAGGTTCTGTGCAGTGTGCTCTGGAAACTCCATCTGGGATCCATCTGATTCTAGGTGAATGCTGGGTGCCCTGCATTTATAGGGATGTCAAATTTACTCAATCTACATATATTCCTCTTTTTGTTCTTATTTTATTCTTTATTCTTATTTACCTCATTGAAGTAACTATTTTATTGCACTATTCATTTACAGGCCTTTCATGAAGACATCTGGAAAGAATGCTGCAACATATCTCTCTCTCCCCACCTTGTGCAGAACAGGGGAGAAACCATGTTTTAGTGAGATTAAAAAAAAAAAAAAAAAAAAAAAGCATACTTCTCCATAAAAAACCCTCTTCACAGTCCTTATATAACTGTTCTATGCTTTTATGCTCAGTCCTAGCCTTTAATTATGAGTAGCTAACATAAAATCCGTAAGCCTACGCTTCATCCTTGTTATTAATTTTCTCAGTTGGATAAATAGTAATAGATCGTGCATTTTTCAGTAAAACTTTGTCCTTAGTACTTCATGAAATTCTTCAGCGGAATTTAACAGCAGTACAGATTCTTACCCACTTTAGACTGAAACAATGAGGAGAAAAATCCCCCCCCGCCCCCGTTCATTTTACTAAATGAAGTAGGGATAAGTCAGAACTTTGGTCAGAGCCTTTTGACATTCATTATATGTAATTTTAGAATGGATAACCATGTAAGACAAAACATTTCTTCACTCATATACCTGCGTCAATTTTGATACACATACTTTAAAAAGACTAACTATTCAAATCTTTCAGTAAACCAAATGATATGAATTGGTATCGCTGGAATAAATCTGTTGCTTGTCTTCATTTTTAGCTTATTGTTCTCTAATTTATTTTCTATAAATCTTTATAATGAATCACGTAGAATTCCTTTCCTGTAGCATATTAACTCAATACAGACCACGCTGGTAGGAAGAAAAAATGGTTCATGAGCTCAAATTCTGCCCCATACTTGGAAGTTTGAAATAAAGTCTTTGTCTATGATGCTGTCAACAAGTATAAACTTGTTTAGCACTGCCATAAAATAATATGCCAGCATAAATTATCTCTGAGGAAATTAGGTGAATAGGTATTATTCAGTATAAAATGTGACAGGGAGATTCTATTAAAGTTGCATAAAGCCTTTCAGAGAAAATTTTGAGCCATAAATCACAGTCAAAAGGCTTTTAGTTTCTTTCTAGAGTCAGTAGAGATGCCTGGTGGCTTATGATGGCCATAAACCTGTAAAGACAGTAGCATTCAGATCACATAATCTCTTGCTAGGTGTTAGGACTCTAACATTACGTAAAAAAGGTAATGTGATAGAAATAGATCTGTTTAATGGCATGGAAAAGATGTATTATTTTATAAATGTAGCCCCAAGACTCATGAGGCAGGTAGTTTTTATACTGCTGTGTGACCAGGTCAAAGAATTTGTAGTTGCTTTGTGATGTATGATGATGTCATAGGGGGCAAACTGAGTAACTAAGAGTAAAACCTCAAATATTAAAGCATCATCAAGTAATATTAAATTACTGAAAATGCCTTCAAAATATTACTTTCTATCATGACAGCTGTCTCAAGCTGCATGTGTTTGTCTCAGTAAAATTTATAGTAAAGCTTAGGGAGACATTAACCAGTGGCAAGCTAAACTGTGTTTTGGAAAACAAGATTTTGGAAAACATCAAGAGAAATTAAAATACTGCAACAAACAAAATAACAACACAAATACTGTTTAAAAAATAAATAAGCTTTAAAAGGAACAGAACAATTTCATCAACAATGACTCTAGTTTGATAGGATTATGGTAAGATGAAATGGAGAAGAAACCTAAGCCAAACTGATGTACCTGTCAAAGTATAAGAAAAATAAATAAATAAATAAATAAGGATTTTAAAATTTATTTTACTTCAAAATATTTTACAGGGATAGAAGATAAGAATTTTAAGTACCTGAGTCACCCTCGGAAATATTCCCTTGGACTATCAATATTTTTTCTTTTTCTTTTATTTCTGCACTGTCTTCTTTATTCTTATTTACCTCATTGAAGTATTTTCAATGAATAAAGAATAATTTTCTTTAGATCTCTAGATTAAATTTATATACTCTATTCCACTAATTCTATTAATTATCCCCATGCTAGTATATTTTTTCCCCTATCTCTTTACAAGCTCAAAAATGGTATATTTATATATAGCCACCGCATTATATTCCCTACTCAGCTAACATATTATATTGTTCCTAACACTACCTGAATATAGTTTAAAAAAAAAGCTATCAGATAATAAAAGGCTTTCTTAAAGTGCATCCGCATATACTGCAAGCTACAAAATGAAAAGCCACCTTTATCAGTTAATGCATAGATGCTGCAGTATTAGAATAAAGATCCCATTTACAAAAGGACAGAAATAGACATCTTTAAGAAAAGAAAGTGGCCTTAGTTACATTTAACATCCTATTTTTATTCTGTCAGTTGTTCCAGCAGCTTGATATTCCTTTACATCAATGCAGCAGCAAAGATGATGGATAATTATTACAAATGGCTGCCAGAGCTAGAAGTAAAGCATCCTGATTCCAGAGCTACTCAGGGTTTAAGTTGTACTGATATGAAGCAGATTTTTTTTAATGTTCTCAAAAATATTATTCTATAAATGTTTTCATCTTGTATTTTCAGGATGATAATTGAAAACAGAAGGCTGATTAAACACTTTTTACCTTACAAAGCAACAAAACAGAGTAAATTATGTATACTCAAGACAAATACTTAAAATAACCAGGTTCAGGTGAAGAACATCAAAATACCACCATCTTCTTTAGGAGGTGTTTGGCCTACTGCTATTAATATTGAACAAATTTTGAAATACATTAGAAAGTTCAAGCAGAGTACTAATACATATGCCTGTATTTCCCTCTTTCTCTTCTTCCAGTCTCTCCGAAAGTTAACGACTCAGAAATTTAGACATCCAGGGAAAAGCAGTGAAGACTACTTGAGGGACAGAGACAGGTGGGAAGAAGCAGGATTTGTAAAAGAGACCTGTTGGATATAGGGCTTATGGTAGGTAAGCATATGAACATAAATTTCTGCTGCTGATATGAATGGAAAAATATGAGAAGGGGTGACTGGATGTAGAACAAAAAACTTAGGAAGTATGTATCTCTTTATCTAGAGCATTAAAGAAACAAGCAATACATTTGCTTCTGCAAACAACTTTTCCCATTTTTTAAGAAAACCTTACCCAAAACCAATTACAATCTACAGGCCAAAAAAGTCCCTCCAAGTCCTACAGTAACTCTTATCATGAGAACTTTCTCATGAGAGAGAAATTAATTAATATTTAGTAATTGTACATTCACAGGGCAAGAATACTTAAATTGTCATTAATTTATGAGAAAAAAATGAAATTCAAAGGAGGAAACTGAAGGAAGAACAGAATTCAAAATGGAAACTGAACGTAATTCTAGAGCAGTGAAAATTATTAGTTAGTAAAGCAAATTACCAAGAGAACTAAGGTAGTCTCCATCTATTTGTATCTTTTACTCAGGTATAAATGCATTTCTGGGAGGATACATTTCAGGCAAACAAAGGATTAGGCCCGTATTTAGGCATCGCAGGTTGCAATTTAATGTGTTGTGAAATGGAGAAGACAGATAAAATGGCTCCATCACACGTAAATCTATGAATCCATGAAAATCTCTCTTCTGAATAATCGAACTGCATCGGAATGAAACTAAAAACAGATTTTAAACTGCTATTTGTATAACTAATGTGATTACACTAGAGACTCTTTCCAACACAGCTGAGTTCTCTCAGGTGTTTTTAGAGGAGCTTTACAGTAGGGGAGATTCTGTTGTCTTCAGTGAGATTTAGACCAGGTCGTTAACCTCAAAATGTTTTTACCATTCACTTCAGGGGTCATCCAGCTATCTCCCAGACCAACTACTTCATTCTCTGTGGATTTTACTGCAAACTTGAGGGAAAATGGAATTCAGAGCACAAAAAAAGAGGTTTCAGTCTCTAGAGAATTAAAACACAGTTCATGTAGTTTAGATGCCTCTCTTGTAGAAATGGGATGTACAGCCCTACTTACCTTTATGCTGCATGCCTCTGTTGACTATGAAAGTCATGACACGTTAAAATAAGCATTCTGAAAAGCCATGTAAGGAGCTAATAAAGATGACACCAGAATACAGAGATAATTAGTATTTTTAAATATAAATTTAAGATGCTAATTAACATGTAGTGCTAAAGTCCAAGAGATTTTATAGAAATGTCAAACAACGATAATAAACAGTTTCTAATTACAGCAAAGCATTTTCATGAAACAGTTAATTTCAGTTTAAAGCCAAGTTTTCACAGGCTAAAGTATCTTCTCCAACAGAGAAAAAAAATCCTAAAACTTCTCAGGCAAGGGGCCTGCTGGGAAGCAGAAGAGAGAGCTAAGACCGTATCATAAAGTATACACACACCAGGAAGAAAATTAACAAGAGAACTGAGCTTGTTTAGCCTGGAAAGTAGAAGGTTTTGGGGCACCTAATAGCAACCATCCAGCACCTGCAGAGGTTTTCATGAACACAGAGCCAGGCTCTTTGCAATTGCCTCTGCATTGACTGGTATCATTGGAAAAAGCAGGCAAGCTTTCAAGCACACAGGCCCTTCTTCAGGTGTGATATAGAAGCAACAGACCTCAAAGCGTGCAGAGTAACTACTGAGAGTTTAATTAGTTACATGACATTTACAAACTTAGACCAGATAAATTAACATCTTTCTGCCAGAAGTGGACAGAATGATACAAGAACAACTAGATAAATTTTATTTAAATTATTTCACAATACATACTGTTGCTACCTGCAACCCTTTTGACTATTTTTTTGTGTTTGGTCAGATTTTCCTTTAATATATACTCTAATATGCTGTCTTCCTTAAAAAGACAAGTTAAAGAAAAATGTTTTACTTACTAGAACAATAGCAAGTTCAGAATGTTCTCAAATATCTCTCTCATTTGTTTTAATTGGTCCTCGAATTAGGGTTATTCTCCACACAGATTTAAAAGGAGAAGCAGAGTAAGATACGCACTGTTGCTGCATGATCATATATATTTAATGATAACAAGGCAGTAAAGTAACTAGAGGCTCGTGAATGCAACCCCACATCTAATACAGGATTATTATGTAGCACTTCAGGTATCATTTTGCACTTGTGCTCCTCTCCCTTTTTCCTCCCATCCAGTACCTTTCAGTGTTAAGTGTTCTCATTAATCCTTCCTCTTTCACCTGCTGTTGCCTGGGTCATCCCTTTATTCCTCACATTATTGGTCTCTGCTTCTAACAACCTTCTCTCCTCTCCCAGGGCCCTTTCACTCCTTCAATTTTACTCAGTCTTATTCCTCCTTTCCTACATGTCCTTGGATGCTACATGGAGGACCACTAAAGGAGCCAAGAATAGCCAAGAGCACAAGAAGAAAATTATCCCCACTTTCACATCCACAATAGCTCATGGAGCAAAGAAAAGGCAGTTACACTGAGAATCCCCTCTGCTATGGTAGTCCCACAGCCTGGGTCTACCAAGTGCATATGGCATCTTCAGAAAGGTAACAAACTCCAGGAAGCATCCACCCACTATTTAGATCACAGACTGCTGGAAGGGATGTTTTTACTGTGACAGACTCTGGAGAAATCATTATTTTAATTGCAGTCTATTTTAGTGGCAATCTCTCTGCGTGGACCACCAGTATCAAGTCCCAGATTACAATGTAAAAGGTTTCAGTAAAATGACTCCAGAATTTTTACCATGAGTAAAAACTTGCCTTCTTCCTAACACCTGTTTTGGGAGTGATTATAGCATATTAGCAGAAGCATTAAAAATTCAAAGACGCAGAAAAGCTTTTCATTGAGACAGAGAGCAAAAATGGAACGTTTCAACCTAAATGGTTAACATCAAAAGAATTAAACAGGATCTGATAATCAGCATTGTTTGAAACAGATGTTTATATAGGTAAAGCCTATATAAACAAACTAAAAGAAATCCATTACAATTTCATAAACCTTGCAAAAAGCAGGCACATATTTAGACACAGATGTTAAGTATAATAAATTTTAGTTATAAAATGAGCTGATAATGTTGAAATTAGGATATCTTAAAGAAAATAATACAATTCCTCTCACCTGAGACAATGCCAAAATGAAAACATTTTAAGAAGTTTTATTTTTAATGCACATTGCAAAATGCTGAAGTGCTAAGAGAAGGCCAAACTATTGCTGAGACTGTCATCTATTATTAAAAATTTTACCTATGTGTGAAAGAACAATGGTTCAGCATTCAGTGTTGACATCTTCGGAACATATCTGAATGAAAGAGCACTTTTACAGTATTTTCCATTCACTTCCATCTCAAATTACCATCTTGATGATATATCATTATCAATAAAGTATACTGAATTGGGAACTAGAACTCAAACTTCTATGCTAAAGCTCAGAAGCCTGAAAATAAACAATACCCTGGCTCCCTTCCTATGCATTATATATATATATATATTTTTTTTTTTGCTACTATCATCACTATTCCACAATTCATACAGGTTTGCCCTTCACTTTGTTTCTTTAGTGTTTGTAATACAGACACATGCGTTAGATGTGTATGCAACCAATGCTGTGAACTCTGAAATCCTAGCAATCTGATAATATTTTTAGGCACACAGATGAAGAAAATAGTTTATTACTTAACAGTTTATTTATCCACAACGACACTGGTTTTAATTCAGGCAAAGTAACTGGACAATAGAAGATTTTCTTTTAGGTGTTGTTTAAACTAGTAAGATTTATCTAACCCCAAAGGAATGATCTAGTCACGTCCTTTCTGTTGTATATATTAGATTTTTCTCAAAACACACTATATTTTTAATATAAAAAATTTGGGATGTGTTAAAAATGAGATTCCACAGATAACTACTAAAAATTTGGGTTATTATGCAAAATAGCATTAATAACCCAAAGCATTCATATGCGTATAAACAGTGGTTTAGGGAAGTGCAAAAGTGAACATTTCCTTTCACTATTAATTGGAAAATAAAATATACACTAGTAAAAAAATGGAACCACTCTCTATGTTCATACTGTTGCTTATAAAGTTACCGCCATGCTCAATGCAATGTAATTAAAGCTTATACTTTAGAGCTCCACTGTAAAAGTTCTCACTACCTTCTCAAAGCCAATCAAGTCAATGTTCTGAAATGCTTTTATTTTGCTACGAGTTTTACCTTGTGTGAAATTTAAAAAGTAGATAATCTCAGGTTAACTGACAAGCAAGTGAGAATCTGTTCTGCTTTTGTTCCAAAGCAATGTTTTATTACAAGATTTCCAGAAGGGAGGCTTCTGTATTTTAATAAGGGAGAAAAAAAGAAAAAAAGAAAAAAAAAAGAAAAAAAAAGAAGAAAAAAAAACAACTAGGAATCAAAAAACGCCACCATCAACAAAAAGAAACAAACAAAACCACAACTTGATTACAAAAATAAATGTCTGCTTTATTCCCTTAAAAGAGGATAACTGTGAATTTATAAAAATATATCAGTTTATATCAGATAACATAAAATCACATTTACATCAGAGAATACCTTTAGAATTCAACTTCTGACCTCAACAGCAGGCACTGAATTGTAGTAGAAGAAAATAGCCTTGGGTTTAAAATGTGTGGATGGGGGAACAAAAGCCCCAGATCCTATCCTGGTGGTTATACCCATGCCATTCTCTTCCCTAATAATCCCTAATTTGATCCATGAACCAGTGTTTCGAGATGAGTATAAAAAACAGCAGAGAAGAGTTAATAATAAAACTTAAAGTACATGGGCTTTCTAATGCTGTTATCCTCCCTTTAAAGCAACATTTTTCAACAGAAGTATAGATTAAATAAATAAATAAATAAATAAAATAAAAGAGCAAGTACCTTAAGTGTCTATCAAAATTTACACCTGTGAAGGCAGTTTATTCATATAATTGTGATGATATCAATAGCAATTGCTCTTTTTCATTAGTATGTACCTTTGTTTTGTTGCACGTACAGAAATGGTAAACAAATCAGACTACCAGAGTAAACATCTCCTGTAAATACGCGTTGCACCTCTATTTGAATTATATCACAATGCAACTCTGGACTATTTTCATTTTTATACATCCACTGGTATTGAGGAAGCCACGTTCAGATGTGACAAAACGCAATGATAAAATGCCTCCCTTCAACATACGACATAGAACTTCCATAGTGAATGACTTTTGTAGGAAGGAAGGAGACCATGTCTTTTGGATGAAATATCTTACAAATAATTTAAGTTACATTTGCTCTTCCTTCATTTACATCTTTCATGACAGCAAAGGTTATCATAACAGCTTCCAACTTAGCGCTAGTGGACTGTGAAGCATTTAGTGCCAGCAGTGTTCATTGCATGGTATGTGACTTAACAATCATGTAAAATTATTGCATCATGTTACAACTCCTGAAAACGCTATTTTGCATAATTACTGCAGATCACGTCTTTAAAGAACACAATAGTTTAGACTACTACAATATTTGGAAACTGGACAGTTGGATATAAATGATTTGTCTTTAAGGCCAAACAAGTTTAACCAATCATAAAAAAAATCCTGCCTGTCAAGGTTTTGTAATTTGGCAACAGTCTCAATTCTTTTCACAGCCTGGAAAAGGCAAATGAAGGTGACTGAGCTGCTTCATATCACCAGATTACTAGAAATTTAACGTGATCAAACAACTTATTTATCCTCAGCTACATTCTCAAAACTGTCTGAGCAGTCATTTTTGTGAAACACAGAAAAAACATGTTAAAAATTTTGAAATGACAGTTATAATTAGTGTTACGGAAAGCAGCTAAATAAAGATATTAACACTTGGGCTATAAACATTTTCCCACATGGAGGATTTCCTTGAAACATTTAAAGCTTAATAAACCCATATGTAACTGAGCTCAGCATCTTATAAGAGGAAGTGTCAGACAGACTTGCAGTGCTACTAATTCTGCGTCCAGTATCTTCTGTTGAGTACTTGTTATGGTTAAATAAGCTTCTAGATAAATAGGAGAGCCTTAAGTTAATGCAATCAGACTTACTAGTAAAATAACTATCATTTTACTATGTGTTACCAGCAAATATGTGATATTAATTAAATATCACGTATTTATCACAAAACTCATTTAAAACCAAAGCCAAAACAAAAGCAGATACACTCAGGAATGGATTTTATGAGCAGATGGAAGGGAATGGGAAAAGTATTAAGACAAAGGTAAACCAGATTTATAAGCCCTGCTACCTTTTCATGAAGGATGAAGACAGAAACTTTAGGGTGGCAGAAGAGATTTCTTTGGCACAGTGAACTCCCACCTTAGTGAGCAAATGTTGTCAACTATTGCTTCACATTTCTCAAGAGCCACATTTATCAGTGCATAAGACAGCATGGGCCAACTAGAACTGACTGAGCACTCCTAGCAGTTGAGATCAAGTCCTGTGATGATGGGATGTCACGAGAGCCAAGTCAGACTCTTAATACACGTCAAGAACGTGCACAAAGAAAGACTAGAAAAGTTTTTGGTGTATCCCCCCAGGCTTCCAGGAACCACACCTCAGGATTATTATTATTATTATTATTTTAAGCATCTGGTTCCTCTTCCCTTCACGTGCAACTAAGCATCCAAATTGCAACAGCAATGTAAAAAATGAAATCTTCAAATCATTCTGTGAATCGACATTTCACTTCTGAATAAACCTTTAGATTACTCACTCTACCTTCAGCAACTTTAAAATATCATTATTTAAGCATTTTAAATTATTTATTTACTCATTTTATTTAATGTTTCATAATTTTTAATGCTGATTTTACCTTTAAGTAAGAGTTACATGTATTTTTATAGTTCTTATAATACTTACGGGTCTTTCGAGCAGAGTCTTCTACAAAAAGAGAAGAAATGTCTTCATCCACCCCTGCTTCATTCTTTGCAATACAGGTATATGCTCCTGTATCTTCATAGCGCACATTGCTAATATGAACCTCACTGCCGTTTGCTGAAAGGAGAGGAAAAATTCAACATGCAGACATGCTACAGTGCTTTCAGATTAAACATTCAGAAGGCTTTCTCTGCTCACACTAATTAAACTGTTTTCACTCCTCACTTCGTAACTTGGAGCCATGCCAAACTAATCAAAAGGTATTCAAGTGGCTAGTGTACTGCATACACTCATTCATCTGACAGAAATCTGGAATGCCTCCACGGATTTTTCAGTTTGGAGCCAAGTATCAGTCTGCTATTTTATATAGGTTTAAATGACTATGGTCCTCTTTAAATTCAAGTAAATATTGTGTGTTCGTTATGTTGAATTTGGTCTCTTGACACTCTATTACACAAAATAACCAAGATTACCATGGAATATAATGGGGTAAATTTTCAACATAAATAATAATTTTAATGTAACTATTCGTTTCTAGCAACCAGAGGTACCCGGTATTGCCTTCTTGTAAATGCAGTGTAACAACAGACAAAACACGTACAATGGAGTTTTATACCTACATCAGTGTAGGAGTCTATGGAAACTCTGTAATGGTTTTAGGAGTATTTTCAGACAAATTTCTGACAAAGTAAACATAGATGGGTTTTACACATGAAAAATAAGCACTTGCACGCAAATGAGGAATTGTATGTCAGCTTGAGTAGGAATGTCAACAAACAGTCTGGATTTCATGGGCAAAGGTCTTTTTAAATAACGTGATATGAATAATGATTCAATGCATTGTAAGTGTGGAATACTTTTTCTGCTGTAGGATTTTAAAAAATGTTTTCAAGTTATTTTAAAATATGGACCGGGAGGAACACTGGGTCATGGTATAATATTCTCTCTAGACCATCTTTTGCTTGAAGTTAACATGTAGCTAGTTTAACTCTGGGATCAAAAAAAATAAATCAGAAAATGCAAAGGGATTTTCAAAGCATTATTTCATAAAACGCAATCAATAAAAATATAATTAGATGTATTTTGTTTTGAGAAAAAACAATGTTATTTATCATAAATACATGATACAGAGGCAAGGGGACGGGGGGGAACTTTCCACTTTTCCACTATTGATTTCTGTAAGAGAAATCAACAGAATGGTGCTATGAAAGAGAAGTTCACCAGAAAGAGTCCACCATTGTCTATGCATAGCAGAAAGTCTTTCTGTTAAGACAGTTGTTCACATACATCCCAGAGAGAGGGCCTTGAAAGTACAGAGAACTCCATCAATTATAGAGAAGGTAAAATTCTCTTTACAGAAGCAGTTACCATCTACCTGTCCTACTGTATCTCACACTGCAGCCTCAGCTCTATCCTATCCTAATCCATGTCCTATTTTTGCAGATGAATGAAGTAAGATTTTGAAGACAAAACTGACCGCACCAGATTTTTTTTTCTATGGCTGATCATATATCACCAGTACACAAGAATGTCATGCTGGCTGGGCAGATTCACTGAAATCTCCAAGCCCTGAAGCTTCATAGATTTTTTATTTTTTTTTGGGGGGGTAGTGTCTTCGCATCCCCCTTGAGGTCTGCTGGGACGCCTCATATAAAAGCACAATCACTTCATATATTTCTCCTCCTTTCCTTTCCACTTAAATTACCATCTACTGGTAATTCTGCCAGTTAGTACAACTCTTATTTCAATAAAGATAAAGCGGAGAAAAAAAATGCATCTTCAGGAGTAACTGCAAGACATCACCTAAAATGTTTTAGCTGACTTCAACCCTTGTTTGAAACTATGTAAGGAAAGCTAGTACAGAAAGGATGCAGTTGCAGATAAAGCATTTGGAACATGTAGAAAAAAATATATATATATACCCTTTACCTTGAAGGGTTAGCTGTTTAGATAACTTTGGAGTGATATCAATTCCATTCTTCAGCCAGCCAAGTTGTGGATTAGGAATACCTTCAGCATGACACCGAAGGCTAGCTGTTACACCTGGCTCCCTTGCCTGACTCTCTGGATAGACTCGGATGACTGGTGGAACTGAAGGCAGAAAACAGTTACGATTTAGTGGAGAAGAGTATCATCTTCATTTAAAAAAGAAAATAATGATTATAAGCAACTCTAAAGAGTCTTACAGCTATATCTAATGACAGAGCAATACACAGATGTGGTATTAGTCACATATTCAGTGATACTCAGTGCTGAACTCTGTCACAGTAAATTTTGAAGCAAAAAGAACATTCTGTGAGTAAAGCCTCTTTTCACTGCCTGTGATGTCAAAGAAAAGCCTGAATTCTAATTCAATAGATTTAGAATTGATTATTGATTTTTTTCCTTAAATTACTTAAAAATATATGAATAATGTGCAATCAGCAAATTATGATGTGACATACAGAGATAATTGTCAAATTTCAAAATTTTTTTTAACACTTTCACCTCTACATTTCCCCCCAAAACACCTACCAGTGACCTATTTTACCAGTATAACACATGTAATCACATTTATAATACTTACTACTTTTTGTTTATACTTAATTATAACATTCTGAAGTCATGTACAAATTCAAAGTCATGTATTATAGGTATTAACATGGAAAATTTCTTATGCTTTCTGAGAAACTTCTGTCTCACTTAATAAAATGTATGGCTGCATTAGATAAGTGCTACTGGACTACAGGAACTTCTGTATCTGATTTGGAGCTTTCTATGTTTCTTTTTACTTTAATTAATACAATAGTCCTAGAATTACATATTGCATATTTGAAAGCCAGAAAAATAAAAGCAAGCCAGTTTATTGTGTTATTGTATTATGCAGATTACTTGATATTGCGTTTCTTATCAGGTAGATCAACAGAATAATAATTATTAATCATATAGACAAGTTTATGTAGCCATGTTTAAAAAAAAAAAAAAAAAAAAAAAAAAGATTATACTGCATGTGCTTTATACATGTAACTCGGTAACTGAATTTTACCAGAGTATCTCACACATCTGAATCTGAGGCTAATTTTATTTAAGTCCTGGTACTAAAGCATCTCATTTGAATGGTTTCTTTTTGAAATCTAGTTCATAGCTCAGACTAGTCTTCTGAGTTTGTTAAGAAAATGTAAGAATTGTTAACATCACTTTTACAAGGTTTGCTGCAATGCATGGTTACCAACTAAAAATCTGCTGCATACGACATCAATATTGACATATGACAGAGGTGGACATATTCCTATTGGTAATCAATGATTTAATAATCTCAATGCATAGAATTTTTAAATAAGTAATTGTAGATCATATCTTTAATTACATATAAAGTATTTTGAAGTTGTTTCTAAACAACAACAACAACAACAAAAAAAAAAAAACAGAAAGCAACAACCTGTAATGAAGGTTAAAGAAGTATGTTTCCTATTACCCAAAGTTTGGTTTAATGTAGCTTTAAAAATGTGGAATACTTAGCTGGTGTCACAAAACACAGCTGGATAGAGGATGAATTATCAGTTGATAATGAAAGAAGGTAACAAGATCAAAAATTAACTGTGTCTATTTTGGCAAGAGATTAAATATTTTCAAATGCTATCCAACTGTTTACAAGAAATATCCCAGCATGCTGTCCTATTAGAGCATAGAAATGCCTCAGATTTCTATGCTGCAAGAAATACACAAACGTACTGCATCTCAATTAAGACGCAAAAATCAGTAGGTTGCAGGGATATTTTAAACCCAATTAGAGATGAGGGTCTTTTCAAATAACATATATGGAAAATTACACATAACCCCAATATGCCACCTACAAAAATATATTATAAAGAACGTTGAAGAACACTAAAAATGTGAAAATTATGGCTGCTAATTGCTTAGACTACCAGCTGAGAGCATGGGCATATCAAAAACAAGGATTTAAGGTTGCCATTTCCTTTTTCCAGTTTCTGGAAGGGACTGTGCACGGTATTTTCATCATACAAGCATTTTCATCTCAAGCCTGACACTGTCGTGCCTCTTCTCCGTCCACCTCTTCCCAGTTTTCTTCTCTCTCTGGCAGGATCTGTATGACCCGGATTTCTGGAGTAGGCTCTGTTCCCTTTAGCGGTGTTCTCCCAGACACCTCTTTATTTCATCTCTTGCCATATTCATAACAGAATGGCTTGGTTTGGAAGGGACCTTAATGGAACCATCTGGTTCCAACCCTCTGCCATGGGCAGGGATGTCACCCACCAGACCAGGTTGCCCAGGGCCCTGTCCAACCTGGTCTCAAACACTTACAAGGATGGGGCACCCACAGCTTCTCTGGGCAACCTGTGCCAGTGCCTCACCTGAGCAATGGTTTCCTCCTAACGTCTAATCTAAATCTCCCCTCTTTTAGTTTAAAAACATTCCCCCTCGTACTCTCATTATTTGCCCACATAAAAGGAAACTCTCCATCTGTTTTATAAGCCCCCTTTAAGTATTGAAGGGTCTCCCCGGAGCCTTCTCTTCTCCAGGCTGAACAGCCTCATCTCTCTCAGTCTTTCCTCACAGGAGAGGTACTCCAGCACTTTCATCATCTTCGTGGCCCTCTACGGAGGGATATTTCCCCTCTATTTCCTGCCATTTCCTAGTTTCCCCAGCAATTCTGGGTCTGATAGATTATCTACATGACTATTTTTTTTTTTCAATGTTTGCTTTGCATTTAAATGTTTGCTTTCAAATTACCCTAGAGCCTACCTGTAATATGCTCCTAGGAATTGTGGAACTGAGGCATGCAGGCAATTGAAATATTGGTATAGTGTGGGCTCAGTCTGAAAAATTAATTTGGCATGACAAGCTTGATATAAACTCTTCGGGCTCATTTCAGTCACTTTTTAATGTAACAGCATAAATATTCACATAAAGCAATTTTTAAGTACACAATGTAATCATTACAGCTGACTTTCACAGAGGTATATTGTAATGTCTTAAAAAGAAGCCTACTTTGTAAGGGAGAAGTCATTACACAGGTTAAAAAGGGGTGGGAGGGGGGATGTGGGGAACAGGAGAGGACATGGAATGATTGTCTTTACAAGAATCATACATAATACGTAATTGGATGAATCCTACATTCAGTTCAACAAGCCGCATGAGATTGTTGGCTCCAAATATGATGAATATATAACTACTTGATACTTCTTACAATTGTTACAAAACCCCCTGAAGACTATTTCAGCCAGGTCTAAAAAATTATAAGAGAAAATAGACTATTCAATCTGTCTGGAATCCAGAGAGAATGTATCTGTTTAAGAAAGAAACATAATATGTATAGTGAACTATGTTCTTCTACTGCTCTATTTGTTTTGATTGAACGGAGATATTTTCTTTGGAAAAACAAAGATGGTAAGGAATTCCTCAGCCACTATAAATCACCGATTCATATCTGGTTGAGGGTCTGGACTCCTTAAGGTACTAAAAGTTTTCTTTTTTTTTTCAGTAGGCCTTTTGTTTCTGAAAATTGTTGTCATCTCTCTGCAAAGAAGTTGCCTTGCGTAAAAGCTCAGAGAGTAGGATGCCATCATTAGTACATAAATAGAAAGAAAAGTGACACATTTGTGTTACATATATGTATATTTTTAGAATAGTTTTGAAGGCAGTCTTCCTTTTTGTTTATAATAAGGCTTATGATATTTTGTTTGCTTGTCTAGAAACCTTGTCAAAAGTAAAATTCCTCAAATTATTCATTGAAATACATGCATATAGTTGTAAAATAGAAGAAGTGAGTTACAAAAAAATTACTGAAAATAAGTCTAAAACTGTCATTGCAATCAATAGTAGTACAATCTCTGCATAGAAACAGCATGTATCTGTAACTTGATAAGCATTGAGTTAAAAAGAAAACTCAAACTTTCTGGGTATTTCAGCTTTTTCAATAGCATTTTTCAAGACTTGTATGTCAGATGTAGCTACCACATTCATGTAATCCTCAGAAAAGTAGTAACAAGAAATACTAATAATTTTTAATAATGTTCCTTTAACACTTTTAGAGAGATGACCCAGTACAACAACCCACATTACAAGAATTTCTGAGTTTGTTAAAAATGTTCTGTTCTGGCAACCATTTACTAGTTCGTTTGGAAGAACAATTCTCCTATAAATTTTGAAAGTTTCTGTGGAAAAAAAATGGAGGCTAACAAACAAGCAGGAGGGAAACGATGTAAATGTTTCTGAAGTACAGATGACTCAGCTCTGCATTTATTTTGTCCTATCTGTACCAGATTCTTTTTCAGTAAAGGATTTTAATGAGAAATTATGGACTTGATATTTCACATATTTTACAAGAGACAGTATTAGATGGCTTCTTTTTAGCTTCTAGGATATTAAGACTAATGGATACTGCTATCATTACCTGAAAAGAGATGTACTAATTCATAAGTTTTTGAATATGTGATGTCAACAGCACAAAGGCAAAAATACCTGATGGCATAAATATTAGTATCACAGATATACAGAGGGAAAAATAAATAATCAAACTGACAGGCTCAGACTGTCATTATTGTGACCATTTGATTACAAAAATATTGTGAGAAAATCTGGCTTTTGGTGGAGCTGAAGACTCAGCAGTTTCATGAATTAATGAGACCAAACATTTTAGTTTTCAGAAAGGGCATCCTGAAGACCTTCTATGTTGAATGACTTTTCCAGTATTCAATCAAGAAACACTTGGCTGCTTCTCTTAAATATATCAGCAGTATCAATCACTTAGATGATATCTTATAAATGAATACGGTAGTGATACACCTTACGGAACTTTTATTCTGCATATAGAATTATAAAGTGTATCATGAGTTTAAAGCAGGGTCTTCAATACTACGTACATGTTTTGGACATAAGAATGTCCGTTATGAGTTGGCCTCAGTATTTAGTCCTCAACATATAATAGTAAAAATTAGTTTCTCTAGATAGAAAATATAATTCAGGTTAATCTTATTAGAGCTTGCCCCAGATAAAGTTTTAATAAAATAGATCAAAATTATAGTCACAAAAAGTCACATTTAAAACTTTGAAAATTTTAAGTATTATGTAAATATTAATAATTAGCATTATTTAATGAAACAATTACTCTCTGGACTCTCTATTTTTTTATGTTTACAGGAAAAATGCCCAAAAAATACAGGAAAAATGCTAACTTATAATATTGCTTACTACATTTACTTACCATATTACTTAAATAAGATTGATTTTTTTTCACCACAAAACATGTCTTTTACAGGGCTGATTATCTATATTGTTTAAAGGCTACAAAGGAAGTTCATTATTCCTTAGGGATGTATAAGGTAATTCAAAACTTGTAGATTAAACAAAAAAAAATCTTAATAAGTTTAATTTTAAAGAAAAATAAATATAAATTATATATATAAAAATATTTGCAAACTATTCAGTGCAAATAATATAAATATTATATCTTTAAAAATACACATTTATACAAATAAGACTAAAGAACTTCGAAACTAATTATATTGTTTTCTTTGAACCCTCACATTAGATCTTTGAGATCAGAGCCTCATTATCCCATTAACCTTTGTCTGACTCTCCTGTTAATACAAGTATCATTATATTAATTAGTCATTATCACAGCTACAAGTACTGACCATCATGCCTGTGCTTAGGAAGATTACTACTCAGAAGTACAGATCTAAAGTATAAAAGATCTGTTCATTTCACCAGAGCTTTAAATCTCAGTGTTTTTTTAATTCCATTTATCCACGTTATTAACAGCAAACAATACACTTGATCTAAGGGATTCCTTCCTCCCTTTCTGTGCTCCCCCAGAAATCTGCATCCAAAACGGTATGGAAAAGTACCACTCCAGCAGCTATCTGAGCAGAGCAAATATGGATGACATGCTTAGACAATTTAATTTTTTGATGAATGATGTAGGGGATCAACAACAGTGATTGCATTTAGAACATAAAGGTTTGCAGTGGTCTCCAAATGAAAAATACAATCTTCTGACAGATGCTTAGGCACCAGAAAAGCATAATTGTCCTCCTTTACCTCTCCCAGATTATGTTCCGTAACATTGTACTTTTACAGAAAAAAATTAACTTGAGTTATGCCTCTATGAGGCATACAGCACTCTACTGAACTGAGCCAAAATGTGAACTGAGCTAAATGTGAAGAACACTAATATTTTAACTGTTGCAAATCACCTCTTCAGGACTACACATTGAGACAGGTACAGAAGATACTGACAAAAATATAATTTTATAAATAAATTAGGATATAGCATGACACATTAAATAGAAGGGGAGAAAATTGGTCAAGGTCCTTTTGTGATGCCAAGTTCATTAATAATTCTGCTATGGCTGTAGGGATTAAAACACAATTAAACTGCACAGTGAAATTAGTCTTCCCAGGTCTAGTCAAGCCAGCATTTGCTACCTTTCTTTTTAGGTTACAGAAAACAATTCCTGCAGGTTAATTTAAAGGAGGAAAACATGATGATGTCATGTATTAGCTCAGGGAGGAGAGTCCATTTACAAAATGTTGAAAGAAATATACTGAAAAAAAAATAAACAAGATGAATAAACAGATATTCTAAGCTGGTTTCCTTGAGAAACACAATGGCAGAGATGACATTAAGAAAAGAGCAAACAAGCACTAAACATCAAAGTCATTTAAAGTGTGAAGGATATTAACAAGCAGAAAGTGTGGGGAAAAAGAACTGTTAAGGGTGAACCATATAAAAAGCAAGTAAAATCTAAACAACTGCATTTGGTGTGATTATCAATGAAAGATGTCAATACGAGGTAAAAATCCAGCATGTTTTGAAAATAGATGTCAGGAGAAGTAAGATAAGGGTTAATGCAACTGTCTAACAAATACCAAAACAAAGAATGATAACAACAGCAGTGCATAATGTCTAGCTTCAATAGAGAGTAAAAGGGTCTGTTAATGCAAACTAAACGTGCAGGAGAAGAGTGAATTCAGACATGAATTCAGACAGGACTGAGTATCAACATGAGATGACATACAGGTATTTTGGTGTGTAAAGGTGGATTTAAGAGTCAAAGATAAATACGAAGGCTGAAACAACAGAAAAACACAAGGTCACTCAAAGAAAAAAAAAAGACATCAAACCTCACTGAGGATAAAGTATAGTGGGACCCTTGGTGAGTGGCTTGTCAATGGAGGTTAAAAGTATTAGGGAAAAAAAAAAAAAAAAAAAAAAAAAAATGATATAGGAAAGAGCCAGATGACGATGCTGCTGTCTTTAGGGCACCAGAAACAACAGCAGTTGAGTTTTGTCTAAGACTGAGCATTGGCACAGGTTTCCCAGAGAGGCTGTAGAGTCTCTCTCCTCAAAGATCATCAAAATACATGCAGACATCATCCTGGGCAACCTACTTAGGGGTGGCTATTTAGGCAGCAGGGCACCAGATAACCTCTGTAGGTCACTCAACCATTGTGTGATTTTGTGATACATAGGTCAGGAAAGCGCTCCATAGAACTTGAACAGATCAAGATAAATTTAGATGTCCATATTTCAAATTCACACTTAGATATCAAAAGAATAAATGTCAATTTAGAACCCTACAATCAATTTTAGGGTAGTGCATTTTAAAAATTATTTTACTAAATGCAACATTCATAACATTCTTATTTTTTCCTACTTTATACATATAAATATAAAATACATCTTTCTGCAGGCAACACGCTCACAGGTGAACAGTGCATTGTGCAGAGGAAGTTGTCTGCACTATCTTACTCTTTTTAATTAATATTACTCATATAAAAGTATTAAAAGAAAATGATTATATTTTATTATTATTTTGCATAGGAGAACAATAAAGAAATATAATTGTATCTCCTTTTCTGTCAAACTGTAATACTTTATTAAAAAGATAAAACAGCAACAACAGATCTGCTAAACAAAATCCGAATCCTAATCTCTTATGACTTCGTAACTGCGACATTTTTCCTTACCATTCACTTGAAGAATATGAGTTTGAAAGAGCTTATCATAGCCATCGGCATAGCAGGTGTAATTTCCCATATGAGTTGTGGTCACTTTAGTAATATACAAGGAGCCATCATCTCCAAAATCCTACCAGGAAAGATCAAAAACAAGGTTATCATGATTACATCTGTATCTATATAATAATTATGCTCTCCATCTTGGCAACAAAGCTGTGATGCAAACATCACAAATTTTCAATCAAAACAGCTGACAGTAATCTGAAATGCAGGCTATTTTTTTTGTGAATGGCAGAGGTGCTTGATCTTGCTATATGTATTGGGTCTGTAAAAGAAAATACAACTTCTATTTTGACAGTTAGCTAAACTCTGAAGTCCTAAGAATGTTTATTTAGCTATGATAGCTATTTGAAGAAAAAAAAGCTATTTTGGACTGGGTCAGATCAGACAGAAAACCTAAACAACTGCCCAATTTAACAAGGTAAATTATATCCTGTAAAAGCGTCGTCATTTTTTGACACTAGCAGATACATAGAAAATACAATTAAAAAAAAAAAAAAACTTTCTTCATGTTTGAGTCAACATTTTTAACTTCATCCTCTTAAATATCTTTAAATGGCATATAGTTTCCACAAGATTATAATGCAAAATTTAACTCTCATTTCAATTCCCAGTTCAATGCTCAGTACAAGATCAGTTAAAAAAGATTGTTGTCTTCTTTATTACTGTTCAAGATTACCCTAAAATAAGAATCTAGTACAATCTAGCTTCTGTAGTGTTGATATTAAGTAGTAATTACTTGTTATATACAAATTTCCATGTCAATAATAATAATAATAATAATAAAGCATGGAATAATTAATAGTGTTTATTTATAATAAGGCTATTGACAATTGGTCTAGAAACACTTTTCCAAAACTGAAACTCCTCTCAGTATTCTTTGAAAATTTAGGCCATGACTTGTATACACTTGTAAAACAGAAGTGAGCTGTTAAAAATATTTAAACTTATCTAGATTTCTGAAGTCCAGTCTCACTAGTAAAGAGATAACTACCATAGCTCTTTTGTAAGTAAATGGATATCTGTGCTATGATTTCTCTCTTCTTTCTTGTAGAAAAAAATTGATAATAATAGAACATCTCTGTGGCTATTTTACTCAGAGACATCAGTTTTCAACAGGATTTCCCCTATGATATTGTCATTTCATTACTCAAAACATTTGGATTTTATGGATGAGTTTTCTTTTTCAATTACAAAACAATGTCCCTGGCTTATTATTAGACTGAGTTCAATATTTGTTTTGTTAATTAAATCAAACAACTCATACAATGGAAATATAAAACTGTAAGTAGTGTTTGGAAAGGGAAAAAGAACTATAGACAGAGCTCTTTGAGACAGAATGGTGATATATAATTAGTGTTTTATAGAGTAACTCACAAGCTAGAGTCACTGAAAAAAACTTGTATCCATACAAACATCACTGAACCTAAGTACAAACATCAATGAACCTAAGTCTTCAAATATTAACAGCAATAAATATAGAGAAGAAAAGGTTATTTTAACTTTGGAAAAAATGTTTGATGACACTAAAAACATTGCTACAAGTCCTGGTGTTCTGTTTGTTTTGTTTGTATAGACAGACTAATGTTCAAGTGAAAATGGCATGGTTCTTCTAAAATAAAATTGAGAAACTCTAATTATTTATGTCCAAAAAAAAAAAAAAGAATTGAGCAATTACTTTAACAATTATTCCACTGCAGCTCTGTTCTGTTGAGAACTTGACATTTAAGAATCATGATGCGTGTCATGAATAACAAGTAAAGGAATACAGAAAGAAAACACTCATTTGACAGTGAATCTTTGCTTAGTCATCTTAGTGTTAATAAGAACAGAAATCCAATGGTGATTTTTCTTCATAAAATAATAATTATTTTCTTTGGGTTTATAAAATGCTTTGATAAACTAATTCTTGTACACTAGCATCTGTGATCATTTACCTGCTGTTCTTCATTAACAGCTCTAGAAAGACTATTGTCAGCTTTCTCCCTGCAGAAGAACGTATAGCAGGAGACTGCTTGAACTTGAGTAACATCATAGAAACTAGAGGCTTGTTTGCCCTTTTTTTTAAAAAAAAAAAAAAAAAAAATTACCAACATATTTTTCCCTTAAAAAACTTTTTTGCTTTGTTTAAATCATTACCTGTATTCCAAAACCTGATTTTCCTCTCATCTATAGATCACAACGTCCCCCAAACAAGCCCTCTGTCCCTAAATGAAAAATAGCATTTTTATTTTCTTTTTCACTCAGCGCATGCAAAGAGTTCCCTGCTCAAATCTCACTTGTGTAATATAACTGAAAATTCAGTTCAGAGATTAAGAAGTTCAGCAAACTGAATTGGAAAAGCAGTCTGGAATTGGGTAGTCTGAAGCCATCGTATATGGAGTTGACAAGATTTCTTGTTTTTAAATCAGAAAATGTGATTATTCTATAAAAGAAGGCATAACTCCCTTGCAAAATAACAATTGCTTAGTAGTCTCAACTTAAGTCAGGTTCTCGTGAACCAAAAATAGGAAATATTATATGGTTTTGTGTTTCTTTTAATGTGTTGTTTTGTTGTTCGTTTGGTTAGTTTTGATGTTTTGTTTGTTTTTAACCCTTGTAAATTTTCAGGCCTAGATGATAACTTTCTCACCAGTATATCAGCCTCAGCTTTTTACACACATGTGTAAACATATAAAACTGAACAGACTGTATTTAAGAGATCTATGAAGTGGTTAAGAACCTTGTTTGGAAATTTCACCTTTGTAAGCTCAGTTTCTGGCAGCTGATGAATTCTATATATGGTTCCTGGAATACCAGCATGCACATCAACACTGGCACATAGGAAAAAGCTCATTTTCAGGCACCAAAGTTTAGATGTACTTACATACTTTCACAGTATTTATTTTGTGGCCCATCGGTCAGAAATAATAATACAGTCTTAAGATCATATTAAGATGAGAATAATATGATCTTAAGACCTCTAATGGCATTAAAATCTTCAGCTTCTAAAGAACTTCCTAATATTAACCTGAATTCCAAAACTCCACACTTTGGAAGGAGAAAAAAAAAAAAAAGTAAAAAAGGATAACATGAATAATAAAGAAAAAAGAAACACATGAATGAGGACATGAGACATGGAGATGTGCATTCTCAGTTATAATATCCTCAGAAAATGTGAGTTTATTGGGTCTTTAATAAATGTAATTAGCAAGCACCAAAAAAAATGAATTAATATCCCTTTTGATCACATTGTAACTTTTTTTTTCCGTCTTTGACAAACCTACAACAAAGAAATAAGTTATGTTGGTTATCTTTGTATTGATTGTTAATAATATAGTCACTACAACACTGCTACACTATGACTATAATGACAAGATAATTTGGATGGGAATTTTCCCCTTTTTCTAAAGAAAAATCTTGATTTTCTCATATGAAAAGAAAGATTTCTACCTCTGAGCTGATCAGGGAAAGAATTTCATCCTAGGAATAAAAATTTTGCTTTGGTCTACTATGGAAAAGATATGCCAACAGTGGCAGCCATATAGGTATTTTCTCAAAAACAGTTTTTGGCTTGTAAAAACAACTAGTACATATTATTACACAGTTTACTCATGGAAGCCCAATAATAAAAAATCACTTGTTTGCTTATTACCTATTTGTTTTCCAGTAGTTATCTTCAACTTATTCTGTATGTTCTTGTGAAAAAGTAAGCAGAAACATCTTGTAAAATAATTATCGATGTATTAGCTTGCAGATAAATTCCATTCACACTTTTCCTGTTGATGTCAATTTTACAACTTCTACTTTCCAAGTAATCAATTTCTTTGTTCATGTTGGCAGAGCAATGCGAATCTGTGGTCGGCTATCACATGCCAGAAAAAAAACTTAAATTCTGTACAGAAATCTCAGAATAATTGCATATGGCACCAATACAATATTTTTTAAGCTTTTCCTTCTCCCTTTAGAGGGAAGCAAAACCTGAGATTTCTAAGAAGAAATTTTACATACCTTCACCCGGTCTCATATTTTACAGATGCAATAAGGACAAATAATAAATCTAACAAAAATCAACTTATTGGAGAACCAGCTCAACAGAAAATGGCCTATCCAGTCAAATTTTCAAGAAAGATCACAGTATTTATTATATAGTATATAGTTGTAATATACAGTAGAAAGCTTCAGATATATAGTATATAGTTGTAATATACAGTAGAAAGCTTCAGATATCCTCACTAGTATCATTCTACTGTCAATACAGAAAAAGGGGATCATCCAGTGAGCAGTTCAAAATGTCTAACTAAATCTCTCATTCAGATTTTGAGAAAATTTTTGTGCATATCCTAAGTCTGTCTTACAAATGCTCAGAGATAACCTTTCATTGTCTCTTCCTAAAATAAGACTTCATGATACATGGGAAGTGGCCACTAGTTAAATTCAACAGGATTTGTTCGTATTCAGCAAACCTGAGAAAAGATGCACATTTCTCTTACTCTAAATGAAGAGTACACTGTACCTATTTACATAAATAGAGACATGTGATTTTTTGTTATTCTTTTGGATGCAGTAGAGGCTGAAGTTTCAGTTCATGATGAGATAGTAACAGCTAATAGATAGTAGCATACATTATTCTGTGGAAAATCTGCAGCAGCTTTGTGCTACGTTGATTGATTAAAAAAAAGTTTTTGCTATCTTGAAAGCTAATAAGGTTAAAAGTTCACTTAGAATCTGAAGACAAACCACACTGAAAAGTGCCATAAACCCCATGCTCTTGGGTCACTGGTGAGAACCACAGCTTCTTTTATACATCGTTACATAAAGAGAATTTGGATATTCTACACAGGAGGTATGCATTAGACATAAGCACAGCTTTGCCGACATACAGGAGCACTAGCAGCTAACTAAAAAACTTCACTGATCTTTTACTTCCTGAAAAATTCTGTAACTTACATTATCTCACTGTGAAGGTGACTGCTAATTTATTTAGACATTCAAAATCTCCAACTGATTATATAAAGTTTACTCCAAATGGAAATTTCAGCATGCTCAGTCATTTTTTCTTTGGGTTCATGTTACACATGGACATCTTCAGAATGACTCATGTACCATTTAACCTTTACTCCTTTTTAAACATAATCAGATTTAAACATTTCTCACATATTTCTCAATTTAACTTCATAACCAGTGACATTAATTTGTAATTACCCAATTATCACAGCTTATTATAATTTCCGAAAACCATTCTATTTTTTTAAATCAGCTTTAACTGTAGTTGTATTTATTAAACTTAAGCTAGACCTGCAAAAAGAAACTAACTTTGCACTATGCAGTATAATTTTATCAAATCACATTCCAAAGCTATATGTAATTGCTAGGAGGTCCTAATTCAGCAGAAGTACTGACACAATTTGCACTGTAAGATGACTCAATTTAGGGTCAGATTTGTGGAACAAGCTTGGCAAGGGTATCTCATTTGTACACCATCTTTCTAAACACTATTGCAGAAAAATAAGAGTATAAATAAAACACTGAACACTTCCTAAATTTTCTTGATTCTGAAAATATCAGCTCTTCATAATTACACTGTTCAACTACATTTTATTTTAATTACTTAGTTTATAAGCCTCAGTAATGGAGCTCACATTTGATTCCACAGAAGTAAATTCCTCAGGATTTATTTATTTATTTATTTATTTTTTACAACCTCAAGAGAATCTACAAACAATACAAAAATAATCTAATAAGATTTCACAATACCAAAATTTTCATACAGTTTTGATGCAGTCCTTCCCATGCACTAACTATCCAGGAGCAAGTGAGAGAGACGGTCACAGATTTTTTTTTAAGCTTTATGCAGTCTGCAAAAGCTCTGTGGTATACATTTCCTTTTATTACAAACTACCCTCTGTACATGTGATTAACCAACCAGCAGCTAAAAAACCACCTTATCAAACACACAAAACTTTCAAATATCTTGCAGAGAAAACTACTTTAAAAAGGATAGCAGGAGATTCTCTATTGTCTCTATGTGTTACTTGAAGAAGAGATACAGAGGGTAGGAAAAAAAAAGAAAAAAATACACATAGTACCTTCTAATCCGATTTTCAAAATCTGAATTGCTTACTTTAGATTATTTTTAGCATACAAAGGAAAAAACACATTCTGTAACTTGAACAGTTTAAGTTGAACTCTCATTTTTTTATTCAGCAGTAATGCATGATCTCCAGACAACAGTAGAGAGAAAATAAGACCAGTCACACACATTCCTTGGATTATTAATAAAAGGCTATTTGTGTCAGTTCATTATCAAGTATGCTATATAAGAAACTAGTACACAGAAGCTTTGAAAGATTTTGAATGGACTTCCCATACAAAAGATTTTTATAAGTACATACCTAAATACACACAACGAAGGGAATGACATCTGTCCACTGGAGTTCTTTGCTCAAGTACAAAATCAAAATAATGAAAGCTTACATGTTAGCAGAGCAGCTTCATTTAAAAAGATTCTAGCCCAGCGTGACAGACACTAAACTCACCAAAAAAAAAAATAAAAAATTCTTGCATAGAGCCTTTAACCAAACAGCAAATTCCAATCAATCTGAACTAAGCACTTAGTATGAGCTAGAGTATGTGCAAAGGTTGAATTACACTATTAAAACACTGAAACCTGCAACAATTTTAATACCTATATTAGTTATCTACAAGCAACATCACAGACTTTCTATCGACAAGCAACATCACAGACAGCAACATCATAGCATTTGCTCAAACCACTAATATCATGCTCTATATTCATCAGTCTCATCTTTTATCACAAGAAAACTTTACTAGGCACAATGAATTTATTTATGTCTGGAAGAAAAGACTGTTCAGTATAATTGGTAACAACCTCAAGACTTTCACAGTAACCACCAAAACTGTACATATAGATGTGAACTAGAAATTGAAATGTAAAAGTAAGCCAAACTATAGGTTCCTCTAAAACTACCAACAGATAGACACTGTCAGAATTCAGAGTAAATTTAGTAAAACTTCTAGTTTATTTTACCTGTCCTCCAACAGAATAATGAAAACAGTTTAGTCATGTACACAAAGGTTACTTATATCCAATTAGAAAAAACTTCTGAATGCAAGCTTTTGAAAAAGGAGCTCTAGATTATTAAGATAGCTATATAAATATGGCATAAAAATGACAAGGAAAGGAAGACGACACAAGAATATGATAACATTTACATATGGTACAGAACTTTGGGTGATGAAAGAGAAATTGGTCTATGCTAGAGTAAACCATCAATAAAATTTAGAAATTAATGGATATATGGTACTAGGATTATGGGTGTATAGATCACTGAGCAGTTTAATTCATAGAAATGTTAAATGCTATCACTTGAAAAGTGAGGCAGACATACCATCTTCTGTTGCAATCCTGTAAGAGCTCACAGATTAAGCAGGCTTGATCTGGATAAGTAATTTGCTTCACGTCACAGCTGCAAGTAGCAGTACTGGTGATTTTATAGGTGGGAGGCAATTTTATTTCTAATTCAGTACTGAATCAATGACTTGGTATGGTGATCAAACACTTCCAGATGATTTTTTTATTGTTTTTTTGTAATAAATATTGCAGGTGCCAGTTGAGCCGAATTCCCAATAGGTAATTACATCCTGCCCGTCCTCCTTTCTCCTTTCTGGAATGCTTGGGAGGGACAGGCAACGATGTTTCTTTTTTTGGTGTTTAAGCGTTCATACCTCTCTCTTCAGTTAAACAGACTCTTAGATATCAAAGCACTTTTGTTGATGATGTGGCCCTAATATTTAATGTACTATAGCAATGATTTGAAAGTCAGGGCCGTGAACCACAGGAGGCCATTATTAACAAAGCATCTTTCTTACGCTTTTAAGAAAGACTGACCTTACCTGCTAGCTGTAGCCTAGTCCAGGTTTCTGTCTAGCTTTCAAGATTTTTTTTTTTTTTTCTAAAATAATAACCTGAAAAGCTTGATATCCTTTTTATATCCTTTATGGCTCTTTCACACAACTCTTATCAAATCTGTCAAAAGCATCAAGTCTAGTATAATAGCAAAAGTACTGCAAAATGAGATGGACAAGGTAGAAACATAAATATATAGCTAGCAAAAAATAACAGAAAATATATGCCTCAGAAACAAATGAGCATGCTTATAACTGTACCTAAATAGCAAACTGCAATTTTTCATGTGCTTACCAGAAATTTATAGCACAAGGTGAATTTGCCAGTTTTAGCAACATGAAGTGTAGACATAGCCTACATATATATAGACATACACACATACATGAACGGAGGAAAGAGGCCAATTTAAACTAAAGGGAAAGGGTTGAGGGAGAAAAATGCTATGGTTGTGAAAAAGGTAAGATACAAAACTTCTCAAGTGAGCTGATAACAATAGATAAATAGCTTTCTGATAATTTTAAAATACAGGGAAGATGGGCAAGAGTGAAAAGAAAGGTGGTTGTGATAGAAGTTCTGGTGTCTCTGAAAAAAGAAGTAATAGGAGAATAATAAAGAATATTCAAATTAATAATATGGTATAAAATCAAGATGCATTCAAAAGATTGTTACCTTGAAGGAAAACATTATCAATATAAATGAAATCTTGAACTCTTTCCTTAAAATATTTCCATGTTTCTACATTATCTTCTAATTTCTATTGACAATGGAAAATTTAAAAACAGAACAGGTTGGGCAGGCATAACTCTACTGTAAAATACCAAAAATAATGATGCAAATTAAGAAAATTGTTATTTGTTTTCATTATATAACTTTTAGAAATTTCTAGGGGGATATTTTTTTCTTTTAACTTTATTTTTATTTTGACCAGAAAGTGAGATTAATGGGGGAACAGTGACTTCAAAAACATTTATGAAACATCACTGCATGCTTAGACTTTGGTACAAATTAAGGCAAAGATAGGGCTAGTCTTTCCAAAATCTTCCTGCTGCTTCCATAATACTTGTACAATGTTCATTATTTTTGCGTGATTAAAAATCGTACAATAAAGTTCTGTACTGTAATAACAAAATTAGCAAGCATGGACAAACAAGACATTCAGAAATGACTATTCGGCTATTTTGCTTGCTAAGTGCACAAGCTGAAAAATTGAAATGGGTTTCTCAGGTGTGTTGCAAACTCACTGAGTTGGCTTATTAGGTGAAGTGTGAATGCTGGGGAAGATTTCTCCCACGGTAAACAGAGGAATACAAGGTCTGTAGCCTTCAGTGGCTGCCAAAGCTTTAGCACACACTGCACTATGGGTCACTGGAGAAGCACAGAATCACTGGGAGTTCAGCCTTCTCAGTCATATGTTATCAACTCTCTGGCACTGTAATTCATCTCTTTTTTACCACATTTTAGGAATAGCGTAGCTGACATCACAAAATTACCTTTTGGAGAATCAACTGATTTTGAACCTTCATTTCTACAATGCTTAGAGCTAATTATAATGCATGTATCTGCATTTGATTTTTTGTGTTTATTGGAGTTTTATCTTCAATGACATAGTAGGCAGAAGATTAACACAGAAAATATTGTGGCAATGAGTTCAGTATGCATCAGAATAAGCTAAGCATACAATAATAATTCAATCAATCTTAAAAATGCACAATATTCCTTTTGTTTTGTTAACAGCTTCTGTCTGTAGCTGTCAGAAATGTGTAGTGATGCCTCCCACCTGCCTGGGGTTATTTTCAAGGTTTCCTTCAGGGCAAAGGGGAATGGACATACATGTTATGTTAACACCTTTCAGTATCACAAGACCTTTCATTTTTGACTTCTGAGCAACAAACAGGAAAACACTAACAGACTCATCTATTTTGGTTACAAATAGTCTAAACAGCTCTAGAATGTAGAATTACAACTACCAGAAGACAATACTGGGGATCAGATCTGCAAGATGGAATGACTCTGCCCCACTCTCTAATGGGAAAAGGACTAGATCATGATCTCAGTTACACTGCTGACAGAACAAGGAATGATTATGGTCCACAGATCCTGATTCTGTTCATCTTGGAAATCAACACTTTCATTTCTAATGAAGACAAAATGAAGCAGTCTGATCTAACAGAAGAGAAGAGAAAGCCCATGAGAAATCTTAATGCTTCTTCATAAAGAGAATCATCATCTGTCTCAAAATAGCTCCCGCCATAAAAAGATGTATATGGAAAACCTTATCATAAAATTCTGCAGTATTATAACTTTAATGAAGCTAGAGCTACAGAACTTGCTTGTCCAGATTATTTTAACAGCAATCAATACCTGTGAATGAAACCTCACTGTAATCTTTCACCTTACTTCATTAACCTAGAAGATTATAGATCAATACAGGTACCTGGTTTAAATATATCTTTACGGTGTTACGAAAACATGATGCACATTATAAAGCGGCATTCAGCATGCCAATAATGAAATAAAATAAACATTTAAATAGCTTCAATATTCAAAGAAAAAACATCAAATGTTACACACAACCCATGTTTCCTTTTGGGGTGATTTATCCCACTACTAAAGAGTTAATTGTGACTCAAAATCAGATTCCAAAACAGAGAACAGAAAAAAAGAGAACCAGAAAAATTAAGGATAGAAGGGAACTGAATGAAACAATTAGACTGGTGGTCAAAGCTACATATTTTTGGCATATTTATAAATAAATAATAATAAAAAAAAACATTAGAGATTTCATAAATCTGATCAGCATCTTTGACAATATTTTCACTTAACTTTTAAAATCAGGTAAAGCAAACAAAATTGGTATTTGACATTAAATGAAAGAGAGAAGGTAATAATACATCTTATTTCAGATGAAGAAAGTCTGCATAAGAAAAAGGACAATTCAATACTGACAAAAATAGAAATGTGCTGAATTTGATGAGTCACTGTTAATCAAATCCAACCACTTCATTAAAAAATCGGTAAAAAAGGTATGAGAGGGATATAATAGATGGGTTGGACTGGTGTCGTGAAAATAATGTACAAGAGAAACCTGTAGCTAGGTTGTTTAATTGAATTTTATACATCTTAGTGGTAACACAGAATACTGCTGCACCACATAGAATATAAGATGCTGTAATTTCTGTACAGTAATTTGACTACTATTATTCACTAAGCAAATTAGAAAAAGTTAATGTATTGTAAAACGCTGGTAGCTTTTAAACTACTGTACTATGACTAATGGCACCTGTTTAATTTGTTCATTGTTGGACTGTGCTACCTTTTCCAAAAATGAAGATATTAGGAGAATCATCTCTGAAGGAAAGGCTAACAGGAAGGAGGCTCTGACATTCCTCTCAGTTCACAGGATCTCTGTACTCTCTCTTAGGCAGGGGTGAAGGAGTCACAGAGAAGACTGTAAAATCAGAGGAGCAATGACAAAGATTCTGGGCTACGAAAACCTCTTAAGGAATGAACCATACCATGCAGGGCTTGCTGCAGCAAGAGGAAAGAGCACATACCAGGAGTCCTTTTCCTTTCCAGGAACTATGTTTAACATTTTTGACAGTCTGAAAATATTTTTGTCATCACTTGCTGAGCAGACCTCTCTAGAATGGAAGGGAATGTGCTATTTCAGAGGACATCAGGTTTTACTGGCATTTACATTATGTTTTGGTTAAAAAAAATCAAGAAGAGGATGCAGATGAATATGATACCAAAAAAGCTGAAGTTGTAATTTGTAGATTAGTTTTAATGAGATGAACAAATGAGAGAAAGACAATCCATATGTAGCTTCAAAACCCCCAAATTTATGTATCAAATAGAAATATTGCAGGTTGTCAATGAAGGTAGCCTAAAGAAAGAGATCATTATTTTTCATCAAAAAGCAGAAGACAACCTACAGTCCTTTAAAAAGTTACTAATTTAACTAGGTTAGTAGATGTTAAACTTTCCATATGGGCAAGTCATCTAAGTTGTTCTTGTATACACATAAGAACAAAGGGCAGGCATAAGTGCTATTCCTGACAGGTATAGGGAAGCAGCTGAAAGCATATCTAAAGGAAAAGGTCAAAAGAGAACAAAGTAAAAATGAGATATAAGAAGTGTTTTAAAAGTAAGTCAACTTCCATGAGAAAAATGTAATACGCATTGTATTTAGGAAAGATTCTGCTATTTTTTATATTTTCTCTAAGTGAGAACCTTTTTCTATAATGGATAACAGGCTAGCTAGAATATACTCAAAGAGGTAAGTGAAAAGACTTCAGACATTTAAGATTCAGGATCACAGCAGGAAAGAAGCCCTTCTGGATGCATACTAAAATATCAGCAAAATGCCCTGCTATATAATTTCTGTACTGAGTCATAGCACAAATAAATTACAATTTAAATTAAGTAAAATTTGCAGAGGCGCTTAATTTTTCATGGCTTCATTCAGATGGATGCTGATTATCCCTGACTCTTATCAGTTTAAATATGAAAGATCAGTAGCAAAACACATTACAACCACAAATAGTAACCATATGTTATAGGAGTATATAATAGGAGTTGAGGAGCACTGAGGACTCCTAAAATTACCTACTGGATATTATCAGTAGCATCATTAAAATCTAACCACACACTTGTGGTCACATAGAACTCTCTAAGTTACTGCATTGTTGTTAAAAGTAGTGATTTAATACAATTTTCATTATCAACCCTCGAAAGTCAAATAGTATTTCTTATTTATTTATTTATTTGTCTCAGAGTATGTAATACAGCTCAGATAATTAAGGCTTGCTTGTGGTCACTTTCCTAGTTGACAGGCTTAGACATGGATCCTGTATTCTTTCAGTAGGGAAGTAGATTATCTTTCAACAAAATAGAAATTCAATAGTCACAATTTGAGTTTTGACTTAGACTCTCTTGCTTATTGCTGCATTTCCCCATTTGACAAAACACGACTTTATATTGTTCTGAGTATATCACTCCCCAAAGCCGATAGTTTAAGCCATATTCAGAACTGCACAGTGCAAAAACTTAATTCTTGCACCTTAAGTATTATCATTTGCTATGATTTACAAAATCACATTGTCACTACTGCTTATTCTGATGGTTCCATATGTGCTTACTTCCAGTTACAATGATCTACGACAAATTTTGTTGTACAAGAAGTATTTACCTGTCTTCCCAGGTCAATGCTTGTTACTGTTTTTCAGAAACTATACCAATATTCACATAAGATTATTGATGTTGAGATGCACATATGCCGTTCTTGTATAACCAAGTAAATTAAGAATTCTCAGAGTTAGATGAACATTTTAGCATATAATAGAGTCACAGTAAAGCATAGAATGCTTTACCTCTGGGGACATCCAAATTATACAAGGGCTTAGGGCTTTTGAATGTTTAAAATTGCCTGAATAAGTACAACACATTCTTTAGTGGTTAAAATGCAACATAAACAGGAACACACTATGTTCTCTCTACATTTATGCCTTCAAACTTAGTATTTAGGTAATAAATTCATTTTCCATAGTGAAATATAAAAGACAACTCTTTTCTGTGCAATTATTTCTTTTTTCTCCTGAAGGTATTATTTTTATTACATTGCTTGAGTAGATACTAAATGATGACTACATAACAACCTTGAAGCAAATGTGGAATTGTTAAGAATTAAACAGACAATATCTGACCAAGTTCACAAAGGAATGACCAAATAAATATGAAAAACAAAACAAAAACTAACTAAATAAATAAACCCACAAAGAAACGAGAGAAGATCTAGAAATAAATATGAGAGGATAGAATCAGTGCAAACAGTGGAACACAAAAGAAAATTTAAAGTAGACTCTAGGAAGCAGTTAAACTCAAAACCATTGGGCTTTTATGCCCAATGGTGCTTTTGTTTTGTTGTTTTGTTTCATTTCCAGGCTCCATTAACTCTTTCTCCCACTGTTTGTTGCTTTATCTACACATTAGATGAGTATCACCTTATATAACTAGAACCTTTGAGTGCTACGTATTTTTAGTGCTTCACCCCATGGATATGTACAAGGGATCTGTCATTCCCTTTGAATTGTAACTAAACTGTTAATACTAAGAACTAAGCTATAATATATTTTTGCTTAAAAGCATTCCCCTGTATTCCAATTTCTCTATGATTTCATTAAGCTAAAAAATAAATGATGAATACATTCACCTTTAGAATTATTCTCCTGTTGCTGGAAGCATTTACTCTCTGTACCATTCTTACTATACCCATACACAAAATGCAAACACAGAGATCATCCCAACACAGAGAGAGCGCTTAAATAATTCCACTCTGTACAGGTATGAATATGTAGTTTCTTTCCAGAGGTGAGTAATACCTCAACTGTTTTTGCTTCCACATCATTTTCTACCCTGCAAATTCTCTCAGGAGACACTCTGTAGACCTTTTTTGAATTATCTCTTTGCTTAGCCTGTTTGTTTGCTTTTTATGTTTATAGACTCTTAATCCAGTATACTGTCACATGGTCTGCCTATTAAAAGTACATAAATCCAGTCAATTCTAGTAATTTTAATTTTCTCCCTTAGCTTTGGATTTCTGATCACCATGGCAAACTGACTTCAAACTAGGCACGCTGTGAGTCTTCAAAAACTCCATACTGGAGTGTGTTCCAGCTGTTAAAAACGCTGAAGAAACACAATGGGCAGGCCCTAACAGCCAAGCTCCCACCTGACTGCTCACTCACTCCCCCTCTCAGCAGGGTGGGGTGGTGAAAATAGGAGGAATGAAAGAGCATGTGGATTAAGACTGTTTATGGTATTACCATTGTGGGCTAAAACAGACTAAACCTGGGAAAATTTAGCTTAACTTATTGGTAGTTAAAATAATAATAATAAAATATTAATTTGGGCGGTGGGAAACACAAAGATGAATGTTATTAGAACAACAGCTTTCCTCTCCCCTTTTCCAACTTTATTCCTAAACCCTTTACCCATTCCAAGTAGCACAGGAGGTTGGGGGTGTTACGGTTACAAAGACACAGCATTTTGCCTTTGCCACTGATGCACCCACTGCGGAAAGCTTCTGGTTTTTGAATTTTCATACTGAAAATGTTTGTATCAAGCTTGGAAAACCACTCGCTCTTTTTGTTTAGCAAATACTGTCAAGTGAACCTTTCAGTTTGAATATGAGTTGTTAGCTTCATTATCGCCATTCATCATTTTCCTTTTTTTTTTTCTACATGTCCAGATGTGTGCTCCTCTTTCTATCTCTACAGCTCATGCCATATATTATACTTAGATGTGATTAGTAAGAACTGCAAGTCATTACTTATGACCATCATGAATATTCACAGAAAGCTAACAAATAGCAAAGAAAGGAGCTTGTGAGCATGCCTAGGACACTTTTGAATGCCAATCATTTTATTAATACCTAATTAACAAAAGCAACAAGAATATAAACTGAGAAATTTTCACAGCATGCTGTTTTTATCCTAAGTCTCTCAAAAGACTTAAAGCTCCCATTCAAGCAAGGTGACCTTTGAAACCATTGTTAGGAAGTTCAATTTACGAACAAATCTGATTGCTTGTAAACAGCAAGAAAAACAAAAGAAAGGTGATGTGCAAGTACAAATGCCACTTCAGGAACAAATAAAAACATTCATAAATAAATAAAACAAGTATTCAATTGTGGTGTTACTCCACACATGTAAGAGTTGCAGCAATCTCAGACATAGTTGAGTCAGAGCAAGTACAAACCTGTGGTTGTCCACATGTATAATTTTAGTAATGTGAAATGGCACAAGAAAATTAAACATAGGCAAACAAAATACAGATGAATGATTGTTTTGAGAGTTCTGTCAGAAAAAAAAAAAAAATTATTTTTGTCTCATTTTGTATTTTTCCTCCGTATTTAGAGGTCATGGCAAAGTTAAGGGGCAGATACTTGCCTTGCTAAAAAAAGATTTCTAAGTTACCGACATTCACTAATGATTCCTTGAGAAGTACCTTTGCTGAATACTTGGAGGAATGATCGAAACAACCAATTTTGTAGTAAGAGCTATATTATGGTAAAAATACATTTTTATTCAATTATCAGAATATAAAGTTATTATAATGTTTGTTTGTGTTAAATAAGTATGCATTTCTTAAAACGTTAATTTTATAGATTCTTTTTTCTCTTAGATGTTTGAAGGCTGCATAATACTGTCTGCATTTTGGGCTGTGATTGTCTCCATACGATTCTATTGCTATACTTATTCCTTTAAATGATTGGTCTGTGAAATATTTTCCCTGTACTTAACACCAAGGGTTTGAATACAAAGTAAAATAAAAACAGTTTGGCAAGCATTTTATTTCCATTTCTTTTGTTTTCTTTATCTACCGTCATATGACTAAAAACATCACAGGTAAGGAACTTGATAAATATCACTTAGGATCACAGAATATCCTAACTTGAAAAGCACCCACAAGGATCACCAAGTCCTAGCTCCCCACAGGACCGCCCAAAAATCAGACCCTGTGTCTGAGAGCTTCGTGCAAATGCTTCCTGAACTCCAGCAGGCTTGGGGCCTGGACAGCTGCCCTGGGAAGCCTGTCCCAGTGCCCGACCACCCTCTGGGTGCAGAACCTTTCCCTAACCCCCAGCCTGACCCTCCCCTGTCCCAGCTCCATGCTGTTCCCTCGGGTCCTGTCGCTGTCCCCAGAGAGCAGAGCTCAGTGCCTGCCCCTCCGCTCCCCTCGTGAGGGAGCTGCAGGCCGCCATGAGGTCTCCCCTCAGCCTGCTCTGCTCTGGGCTGAGCAAACCAAGGGGACTCAGCTGTTCCTCATACGTCTTCCCCTCCAGACCGTTCACTGTCTTCTTAACCCTCTTAGATGCTCACTAATAATTTTACATCCTTTGGCACCCAAAACTGCACACAGTACTTGAGGTGAGGCCACACCAGTGCAGAGCAGAACAATTTCTTGACCTTGACCAGCTAGCAATGCCGTGCTTGATGCACCCCAGGGTGGAGCTGGCCCTCCTGGCTGCCAGGACACACTGTTGACTCATATGCAGTGTGATGTCAAACCCCCCAGTCCGTATGTATACCCAGGGTTGCCCCTTCCCAGGTGCAGAACGGGGCACTCGCTCTTGTTATACTTCGTATAGTTAGTGATTTTTCAGCTCTGTAACTTGTCAAGATCTCTCTGCAAGGCCTTTCTACCCTCGATGGAGTCAACAGCTCTTCCTAATTTAGTGTCATCTGCAAATTTACTTACCATAACTTCATGTCCTGCATCCAAGTCATTTATGAAAATATTGAAGAGGACTGGCCCCAGAATGGAGCCTTTGGGAACCCCACTAGTGACTGGCCTGATGTAAGCCCATTTACTGATGTGAGCCCAACCCATCTGCCAATTGTTCACTTCTTAATCACTTCTCAATTCTTCATGAAAATATTTGATAGCAAGCTGTTAAAGAGAGCTCTCCCTTACTTACATTGATATCTTCCAAATCCAAATTATTCAGAACGACGTTGTTCCTCTTCCAGATGATAGGAGGTCTCAGAGTTCCCTGGATGGCACAACTTAAGACAGCACTTTGTCCTACCGTTGCTGCAGTGGTGCTTAGTTTTTGATCTTCTGGCAGACTCAGCTGAACTACCTCTGCAAAAGACATTGTTTTCAAGGTCAATTTGTTTGCAGTTTCATAAGGTTAATTAGTATACAGCTTTTGTACACTGGGAATTTAAAGATTTTAATTGGAATCAAAGTAAAAAGAACTTCCGACAACCACAGGAAGTTCAGAATGTTTCAAATAAAGGTCAGCATGACATTTCAATTAAATTGACTGACAAGCATCACCATATCAAAAGAGAAACATTTAACATGAAAATGAATTTCAGAGGTAAGACTATCTAAAGTTAGACAACAAAAGTTATTTAACAGTAAGGCCAACGAAGCATAGTAGCTATCATCTTCATTTGACTAACATGGCAATACTTCTGTAAGAGTCATTCATTTTCAGAAAAGAATATTATGGAACTCAGTGTAAGAAATATGCAAGACTGAAATGAAAATGGGGGGGGGGGGGGGAAGGGTTCCTTGATATCAGTGAAAACACAAATGTATGGTATTAGAAAAACCCGGGGAAAAAAAAAAAGTGTCATTTTAATACAAAATAGATTTTGTATGTAAAAAAAATAAATAATAATAAAAAAGGTCTCCATGAAATAAAATTCAGTACAAATAAACATATTGTTAAAAACAGAGTACTCAGTCTTTAAAAGAGAATAATTTTAAGGAAGTCTTTGCCATACAATTTTAGAATAAATCTATTTGATGAAAATGCAAGTAACTACTATTGGTAGAGAACTACTCTCAATTCTTTCAACTTTACACTATCGAAAGTAAATCTTTCGCTGTTTATCACTGCCTCTGGTATTTCGTATTGAAAAAAAGATAAAGCATGGCCCCAGTAACCTCCATCACAAAAACTGTAAACAAACAGAAAAAATAAGAAGAAAAAAAGAAATTATGCGAACACCCATGCTCATTTCTAACCAAGAAAAAAAAATATCTCATTTTTCTGGTTAACCAAAAGCTGCTAACTACTCAACTTTTTAAATGACCTTTTAAAGATTCAAGCATACGTGATCCAGGCCTTGAAAATTTCTCCAGTAACCACTACAGTACACTGGTCTGATATTAATATAAGGATGCTTTACTTTTATGTTCCACAACTCACTTGGACACTTAGAGAAAAAAGAAAGAGTGATAAATATTAGTTTGATGATGCTGTATACTCTTCCTTCTATTATTAGTTCCATTTAGCCATAAAAGCAATACTTTGTAATTAACACAATTAAAAAGACAGTATAGTTTAATGCTTTTTTTTCATGCATCAGAGAACTATTTCAATAGCTTCAGGAAAAAGTTTTGTTGTTCCATAATTGAGCTCAATGATCAATTTTTGTGTGATTAAAAACATTAATATTCAATTTAGACAAAAAAGACCTTATTTTTTCTTCTCCAGAAATAACATTTTATGTCTCAAAAACTCTAGTGACACTGCCCATCAGACATACATATATGTGACTGACTCATTTTTTTTTTTGGTAACTGCATGCATTATCTGACACCATTTTTCAAACCACGTAAAAAGGAATGTACAAATTAGATTGAATATAGTAATATTTACTGTAGTTTTTAAAATTTACTGCATTCACCGGAAACACTTCAGCTCCTATGTGCCAGGAGATGGTTCTTCAGAGATTATCACATAGACTTCTTGAAACATACCCAACATGAATACTGAATGATTCAAAACTTCTGACAGAAATTCAGTGTGCAAAACTCTCAAAAGGTATGTTAATACTGTGATACTCTATTTATAAAGGAGTAATTATCTGTGTTTTCTGAAGCCAATACTCAATTTAGCATAGTCATTAATTAATTATCATAAAACTAGCTTATGCTATAAGCCACACTATGAAAAATGCTAACTAACCTTCATACGATAAATTCAGCTACCTAAATTCTACAAAATTTCAAAGTCTTTTTTTCCAGTTAACTCTAGTATTACTATGGATGCCTGTATACAGAAGGCCAGTGGCTATTATAGAAATGATCTTTTCAATTTGAATGCAACTGTAGAAAAGGGAACATTTAACAAATGCAAAACTTAGCATTTGCTGCCTTAGTGAAGACAGTATTCTGAAATCAAAATAGAGCCATTACTGTACTATTTTGTTGACTTTTTTTTTTTTTAACTACCTTTTATATACCAGTATTAACAGCCTTGCCATACATTACAACAGTCTGGAAAATCACCCTCATCATAAAAAACAAACAAACAAACAAACAAAAAAAAAACAACACTAGTTTTGCTAGACGAATTCCCTAAAAAGTATTACAAGTATTTATATACATCTGTAGAATGCATTTACCATTTTCACATTGACCTCATCTGGTTCCTCATAGTCACCCTGTGATTGACTGGTCCACACAACTTTCTCCTATTCTACTGTTTCTAATAGATGAATTATCAGCTGGAAATATAATTTCTTACTATTAAGCAAGTATAAGGTCTTGTACCTTGTAACATTACATTTCAATTCATTTTTTATTGCATCAGGCTTCAGTTTTTTTCAATCCCTCTACTATAGCAACCCAACATATCTCTGTAATTTTCTGTTTAATGTATTGTTCACTTATTTACTGGTCACTGGAGAAACTTCACTAATAACTCCTTCTCAAAGTGATATTTTCCTATTCCATTGAACCTGTTACACCTCCTTTTTAGCCAGTTCCTTATTCATTTCATTATTTCTCTACTGTATATGATATACATCATATCGAATGCTTTACTGAAAATGATCAGAGTATTTCATTTCTCATTGCTTCTTCAGTTATCTAGAATATTTGTTATAGACCTACTTTTGTTTGTCCCTCAGTTAGAAATAAATCAATTTCAGATCAGTTGATATTTTTTCTCATATAAGTATCTTTCTGATGTCTTTTTAAAGTATCTTCAGAACTTACTGAAACCAAACACAAAATAGTATGTATTTCAGAATTAGCAAAGAAACTGATCAATTACATCTCCTTTTTTGAGATTATTTTGTTCTGCAATATGTCATATTGAGATAGATGTATCACTACTATATATATTTTTACCTTTGTTTTTAAGCTTAAGGTATTTGTCTAAATCTCTTATACATATCCAATAGGTTTTTTTTTGTAAGATACGGACAGTGTATTCAAAAAATGAACAAACAAACAAACAAAATCACCTTGCCCTAAATAGCTTACAACCTAAAATACATGAACATATACACAGTGATTGGGTACTCCTGCATACGTTTATAAAGCTTTTAGCTCTGTATGCAGCTCACCATAGGAAAATTTTCAAAATTTAGTGACTGATATAAGTGAAAGCAACTAAATATAAATAATTCTGAAGAAGATATTACAATATTGCAAAATGATAATCAATTACAACAGAGTAAGCGCTTCCATTTTCTTAATTCACCCAATGGCTAGTGATTAAACTGTGAAAGATGGAAAAAGAGTTTTCAAAGCTAACATTTTACAAAAATATCCTAACAGCAGCAGGGTTAATCAATAGTGGAACCTTATCATTAAGCATTATTATTTCATGAGTCAGACATTTTGGGCTGTCATTTTTTGTGTAAATTAAGCTATACCAATATTTGTGTAAACCAACATATAAAACAGTATCATTGTATTTTTAAAATACAGATGAAGTGCAGCAAGAGGAGAAAAAAAGAGTAGCTCTGTAGCGCTTTAATCCACCTTCCTTTTTCCTTGCTCCTAAGTACAATGGGCACATAACATGGCAATGGGAACATTCTGATACCCTAAGTTGAGCCTATGTATAATAAATAAATAAATAAAAATCACCTTTTAAAAACAAGTAAATAAGTCTTTTGTTCATGGACTACAGTAAGCTCTGAACTTAATGGATAGTGTACAAAATCTAGCTTTAAGAGTTCAGAATCTGTGCTTGTAGGGCATTAGTTTTTGACTTTTGCTTTCCTATAGCTAACTACAAAGTTTGTCTTTTAAAAAAGTAACCTGTAACTACATAGTACAGGTCACTGCATTTCAAAAGATGTAAAAGGTTCCCTTTTGGCTCAGTTTTGTAGAGCCTAACACACAGCAATTAACACACAGCAATTAACATTAGTAAGTCCTAAAACCTCCTAGACTAGACATACCGCTTGTATTGGCTGATAAATTTTGAAAAGAATTTGGACAAATGAAAAGTAAAGAGTAAAATAAGATGAGTATGAAATCTGAGACATAAAATGCTTAGTGTTTGGAATTTTATGACCATTTTTTTTCATTCAACAACTACAACAAAATCTAAGTCTGTAGTTGATCAACAGCTAAATATAATCCATAAACAGAAAACTCCAAATGAAGGAAGAGTTTTCAATGAACATCAGAACATGATAAATGTCTCACTTAACTGTGTAAATATGAGAATGCTGCCAGTTGGCTGTGGCAAGTCTTACCATGTCATTACTCAGTGCCTTGTAATATCTGAAATATAACTACAAAATGTGCCTTTCCTATTTTTGGCATTGATCTCTCATAACAAAAGCTTTTTTCATCAGTGTCATTTTGCTGTTTTTTTTTAAAGCAATTTTAAAATCAGCATGCGTTACTATTAACATGTCTAATTTTGTCAGCTCAAAAATTAAATGATGAAAAAGTTTTCCTGTTTTCATAAGGCATAAAATAGTCTTAGCATGCTAGACTGAAGAAAATATATTGAATTTCCCTTTGCAGTGTAATGAAACTATTTTTTCCCGTAAACATATTTTTCCACAAACTTAAACAGAGCAAAACATAGCTCATGTGAAATAAGAATTTTGACTGGCTTTTCAAATTAAGAAAAATACATACATGAACTGATAGGCCAGAATTAAGTCTGTCATAGAATCATAGAATGGCTTGGGTTGTAAGGGTCCTTAAAGATCACCTAGTTCCAACCCCCCGCACCATAGGCAGCGATGCCACCCACTAGATCAGGCTGCCCAAAGTCCCATCCAGCCTGGCCTTGAACACCTCCAGTGATGGGGCATCCACAATTTCTCTGGGCAACCTGTTCCAGTGCCTCACTACCCTTACAGGGAACAGTTTCCTCCTAATGTCTAATCTAAATCTATCCTCTTTTAGTTTAAGACCATTCCCCCTTGTCCTATTATTCCTGACCCGAGTAAAGAGTTTTTCTCCATTTTCTTTTTTTTTAATAAGACTCCTTTAAGTATTGAAAGGCTGCAATGAGGTGTCCCCAGAACCTTTTTTCTTCTTTCTTCAAAAAAGTAATTTTACTATTAAAAATAATAATAATAATTTCCATTTAATAAACTTCTTTGTCCATCCGTTCAACACAAACAATGCAGCATAGAATCAGCATAGCACAGAACACTGATGACCCTGAATTCATCCAAGAGTTTATAGCACTCAACTCAAATTAATCCACAAGACAGAATCCAGCTGTTAATGAGATGTGGTTTTCCAATACATTCTAAACTTAGTAATTATATTCACATAATAATAATAATATATTAAGTACTAATATGTCAAAACAAATTTAGACAAATACTTTTTCTTTTCTTTTTCTTTTTTTTTTTTTTAAAGGACAGCAGTGAATATACACTGTTCTATACTAATTTTTCTACAGACAAACTAATTTCTTTCATAATGACAGGTTTGTTTTCCAAAGCAAATGAGACCAAATGAAGGGGAGCTTACAATATCACATACAGACAGGTTCAAGACTGCATATTTATTTTCTGCTTTGAATTTGTTGTAAACTAGTTAATCACATATTTAGTAGAATGTTTCAGCTTGAGAAGTAGTAGAAGACAGTTCACAAGTAGCTGTTCTCTAGGTCTTATGCCAGCAAAGGTGTCTTTTTCAAAAGGTTCCTTATTCATTAAATTAAATCCAAAATACCTTAACCCAGCTCTTTGGAAAAAAAAAAAAAAAAAAAAAAAAAGTAATGACAGCAACAAAAATAATAAAAAAATAGAACAAAAAAAACAAACAGAAATCAAAAAAGCATATGGTATTAATATGATAAGCCTAAAAATTTCTCCTAAAATTCTCCTAAATCCACAACTACCCATACAGAGATAATGTGATAGTTCAAAGGCCTCCAGTATCATTACTAAGTGCTTACAGCAACATGAGACGACAAAAAAAGGATGACAGCATAAAAACTAATCATTTAATTTCCAAGTAGCACAGTCCCAATAGAATACCCAATACCACACTGGCCTTTTCATTTTAAGTTAAAGCCCATGCTTTGTTCTTTGTGTCATAAGCTTAAGCATGAAACATGATAATTAGAATAGTCTTTGGAGGAATTGATTCCAGCAAAAAATACTGGAAGTAGAGAAAGTGAGGTGGTGAAAATATTCACAGTGGTGGAAATATTCAAGATCATGATGGTCAACCATTTTTAAGTAATAAAGAACTTAATGGAAAAACTATTCAAAATATTTTATTAATTTTATTTTAACACCATTAAAGGAATGAAAAGCAATCTGATCTTCTGGCAGGGTAGTATCAATCTGACTAGGATTTGCTTCATTTTTATTTTATTTTATTTTATTCTTACCATAAACAAACACGAAAAGCCACAGTCAGTTCCCGTATCAAAGGTCTGTGGTCCTTGGTATTTACAGGACCTTTGAACATTGAGTAAGAAATACAAATCTTTAAACTCCACACTTTAATTAAATGATTTTTACTCGTTACATCCATTGAATCAAACCGCTCCTTGAGACCTTGCGTTCCTCCCAAGTCTGCAAAGCCTACACAGACTCAAGTTATGAATGAGTGCCACAAGGACTATAATGATTCACTTAAGTCTTCATAAAAATCAATAAAACATATACTCTCACTCGCTCTGCAGGGCACTAGATTCATTAAAAAGTAGTTTGGAAGCATTGTTCATGGAAATATGAGGAGTTGTTGATTATTTAAGACTCCCTTGTCATTGTATACAGAAATGTAGAAGTTTCTGTGTATCTGTGGGCTGCACCTCTCTTAATGCATCATGCTAGATCAAGAATTGCCAGAAATGCAATGTTAACAGCACTGATGGACAACCCATCCGTCACATATATTCACTGAGTTTCTCAGGTAACCACTCTATCACAGTTACATTGTATCAGTACCTGAAACAGACCATTGAAGAATCGTTTTGTGAAGAGAAAATATATGAAATAAGATAACTGAAAAGATACATCATTTAAATCTATGAAAACCTGCATTAAAAAAAAACCACAACAGTATATATATATATATATATATATATGTATGTATGTATGTGTGTATACATTATGTAGAGAGAGATTATGTTTTGCCACGAATGTCAGGTAAACTGAAAATGTCCAGGAACAGTATCATTACTGTTCACTAAGAATATTTACGATAGTACAGATAAAGGGTTCATCCTACAGACTGGTTGGTTATGAGAGTCCCTGGAATCTACAAGATGCCATACAATCCTTATGAGATTTTTTTCAGCCTTGAGGAAAATACAGGCCAGGAAAGCTAACTCATGAGTCCTTTGGCTTTGAGTCCTTTGGCTTCAATGTCTTCTGCAGCAGTTAGATTACTGGAAAACCAGTAATCTAACCATAGCACTGACAGTCTGTTTGCCATAGGCTATTTATTAGGGATTAGGATTTGAGTATCCTGATTGACATACTAGTTCTTCCCTGTTATGAAGAAGAATGGAATTTGAACTTTTATGAATTTCCATCTCCTGGAAGAGACAGTGAACGAACTGGTAAAAAATAAATCTTTCTCCCTTCTGCCTCTACTATCATCTCACCAGACTGAAACTGCCTCTCCAGCCTTAATATCTCCTCTCAGTATGTTCTGTAACTGATTTTCTGCATCACTCAATGAATCCTGATGGAAATTTGTAAGTGTGATGGGTTAGAATTTCATTTGATGCATGTTACTGGAATTGCTGATCTGAAAGTAGTCAGCTACGGTATCTCAGGTTTATGTATATATATAAACTTTCAACTTTTATAGTTGACATACTCAAAGTTACACAACAATCTACTTCCAGCCTATAAAGCTGTAGCAAATGTTAATTTTAAAGTTCGCTGGGAAGAGAATCTCAGGGTAAATGAAGCAGTAATTTCCTAATCATCTATTGCCATTTCCAGACTTCAATACCAATTGGGTATATCAAAAGGTATAATTAAGGATTGGTAAGATATGATTAATATAGCTGTACTCTAAAAATATTTCCAGAAGCAACAGAAACCATGACAGTCCAGAAAAATATGATCAACATTCTTACCTGGAATGCCACATCACTGTCGAAGAAAACATGCCCTTCAGGGTGCATAGGTAATGAGTTATTCCAATCATACCTGTCATGATATGTGATATGACACCTACAGCTAAGACATCATACTTGTCCAATTATTTGTATGGACATACATATTCACCATGCATCCATAACATTGCAATGGTGAGAAAGGTATCTGACAAAGGAAGATTTTCAAAAGAGCAAACCACAACACAAAAGAGAAAAAAAGCATATAAAAGATATTAACAGAAAAAATCTGGAGGTAGAAATGTTAATGCAATTCAGAACACAGATTGGAATAGTACGTTTGCATTCCCTAAAAAAAATCATCAAAAATTATATTGTATGCAATGAAAATTTTCCTAACATTAAAATTAAAAAAATATATAAAACATTTAAGAGTAAATGAAAATTTCCTAGTTACTTTTACATTCATTTTAAAATGGGCTTTAACAACCAAGAAGGGAGGAAAAAAAATACAATATCATGGTACATCCTGTTTCTTTGTGGGAGGGAGGTTGTTCACCTTTATGAAATATAATGCACAATTCCCAAACATCTCTCTGATTTTCCTTAAGATTCCCTATTACAATTAGTTTCCTTATCCACATTGTCAAGTCTCTGAACAGCTTCAGTTTGGTACTTCTGTGCATCCTGCAACTTCTATGGATTTCATTAACTCTTTCATGACATGTTCCTGTTCACTGGAAATTATCTACAGCAGAAATATATATTTGAAAATATTTTTTTAAAGATTGCAGGTTCTGGAAATTCTGAGTACTGTAGTAATTTAACCTATGGAAGAAGGGTGAAGAAAGGATGCATTCACTTACTACAGTCATTGCAAGTACATGCTTACTTGTCTTGTGAAAACATGGAAGTGTACTTACAGCCCCAAGCTGTGAATTCCATGGATCTTTCATCAGGGGCATATATGCAATTGCACAGATTCTACTGTCTTTAAAGGATGATTAATTTTAATTATTAGGGCAGAAAATGTCCAAGGGTTTTGTTTGTTTGTTTTTGTTTTGTTGTTTGTTTACTTTGTATTTTTAATTTTTCATTGTTTTCCAAAAGAAAATTATTAAAATTTTTGCATTTTCTCATTTGAATTTTGGGTTAATTATACATTTAGTAGTTTCTTTCCAGTTTTGGAATGCAGACAGAAACAAATAGAAAAAAGGAAGCATTCTGCTCAATGCATCTCTGCTGCACCATAATCCATACTGCATGGCAACACCAATTCCAGAGACAAATGAGGAAACAATTCAATGGGGCCAGATCAAGCTACAGACTCTCAGAGCAGGGCTGTACTTGCAGCTGTGAGAAGACGAAGCAGAGCTTCTGAACAGACCAACCAACCGAAGTGGAATTTATCAAGGTAGATAAAACTCTTAAAACCAGGATACTTTTCCCCAGGGAAATGCTATGAAAAATGCCTATTATTTGATGCAATCTGTTTCACTCAAAAGACAAAAAGATTGCTTTTCAATAATACCTTCAAAACACGTCTCTTCAGGAAAAAAGAACCCGTGAAGATGATAACTTGTAGAAAGCCAAAAAGGAGGCTGAAATCCAACAAGCTCAGTGTTTCCCAGCTGATCCAAAATCACTCAAAAATACATCCATTCAAGTTATCTGCATATGCAAACTTACACAAGATCCTCACAGGAAACCTAATGAGGAATAAAATCAATAACGATTGATGATAAGCACAACTGTAACTATTTAGCACATCACCGAACACTGGGTTCACCCAATAACCAGAAATTAAGAATGATAAAAATTGAATGCCATTAAGTTCAGAATAATGTTTTCCATGAAAACAGTGGCACACACAAGTATTCATGAGTTGTGTTAAGACTCACGCAACAGAGACTGGTAATGTGTGGATGATAATTTTACATGAAAAATAAAGTTATATAAATATAAAATTATATATATATAATATATATATATTAAAAAAAAACAAACAAACAAAAAAAAAAAACCACCCAACACCAACAAAGCTGTAGGCCACGCACAACCTAACACCAACAAAGTTGTAGGCCACACAGTCACAGGCAAGGTTAGACAAAGTGGTTTGTCTAACATCTTCATTGCTGTCTTGGATGATGAGACAAAATGTGCCCTCAAAATACTTGCAGTCAACACCAAATTCAGAGAATCAGGAAGCATGCTAGTGCAAGACTGCATACTTCTTTATCAGCAGGAGAAATGGGCTGACAAACCATAAGTAAGAAGTCTTATGCTTGGGACAGAGTAAGCCCATGCAACAGTACAGGGACTGACTAGACATCAGCTTTGCAGAAAAAGACTCAGGTAGACTTCAAGTTGAACACAAATAAAGAAACTTGGCCAAATCCCTGCCAGAACTCACCTCTAACGTGTGCTGCAATTCTATGGTCCCAGCTATGAAGTCTGTGAGAAACCTGAATTACTAATGGCAGGGGTAAGGGTTGCTAAAGGCAAAGGTTATTTAGTTCATGTAGACTAGCTGGATTTCTCAAAGGCTTTTAACAGTTACCCTCAAGTCTTCATCAAGTGTTTTGAAGAGACACCTATGTTTTACAAATGCTGCCAGGGTGCCTTCATGTGCCAGTGTGAGTCTAGGAAGCACTCATGTTAACATCATAGTACAGACATGATGCTGACATTGAACTGTCCACAGTGTTCAAGAGGCTTATGATACTGTTCCTTTTCTGGATAGCATTTTATTCATTCAAAGTATAGCTTCAGTTAACATCAACTTCATCTCAGAGTACTCAGAACCTGAGCAAATGGGCGTCCTAGTCTCAAAATCCATATCCTAAATGTGAGGAACATGCAATCATGTCCAGTTAAATAATTCAGTTAAATTGAATGAACTATTAGTCTGATGCACTATAATATGCTCCTGATGCAAAAGCAAAGACAACTGCGACAGTTAAAAACATGTTTGTTTACTCTTAGTTTTCTTTTTTTGTTTTTCTTACAGCAATTATCTGCCTTATTCCCAGAGAAACTTTCATCATCAATAGTAGAAGCTTTAACAGACAAAAGATAGTTTTATGCTATATTTTTGATTCATTCTCTATTCTCGCCATCAAATAGAGCAGGAACACCAAGGAATATGTGCAATCATACAACAGAAATCTTCTTCATAATGCAATAACAAAGGTCAAATTAAGTTGATACAAAGTATTTTTAATATCTTAAAGGACTGTAACTGTTAATTATATTAAAAGGCTGCTGATGAAAATTGCACCATGAAGAACTACTGACAGTCCAGTTTATCTGGATTTAGATCTTCAGAGAGAGTGCACAAAACCCCAAAACAATCTAAGGAACCATAGACCTCAGAGCTACCATAGCTTCTCATCTTTCTGCAGGTATCATTCACTATTCTTGCACTGGAGCCCACGATTACTTGGTGGCAGCCAAGAGAAAAGAGCTTTAAATTTCAGGTTTTGAGGGAGTATTTGCTATTACAGACTCTTCTGCATCTTTTTGCTTAGCAAATTTATTTCTCCTTCCATCCATCACTGCCTTAAACCATCTTTTTGTGTGCTTTGATTCTTCAGCTCCTCTTGCCATTAATGCTGCTATTTACTTACTTTCCAGTTACTGTGAATTAAATCAACTAAAATTAACAGCAGTCTCACCTGAACACATGATCTCAGGCAAACTTACTTATCGGATGCTCAAAATAGATCCAGCGCTTACTATAAAGCTATCCACAATGCCTTGCTTAGCTAGAAGCACTAGCCTTTCTGCTGCAGATTGCTGTGCATTAGACCATGCAAGCTACATGTTGCACTGTCCAGATCTCTACTTTTATCACAAATAGTTTAAAGCTAGGTTATTTTTAATCAACCGTGTATCCCACAGCATAAATATATAGTATTTCTGCTGATACATAGTCCAAGAGGCAACAAATTTTTTAACAGCTCCTTATTTCTACAGGACCTATTAAATCATTGGGAAGCAGAAGACACAGTTCCTCAAGTATTATAAAATGTTTTCTTTCCAGTACTCTGCAAAAACTTGGTTTGGATACACAAATTCTGCCATTATAGAAGTTCAACTGAAGTGTTTGCTATGTTCACACTACATAACCTTTTAAATCCCGACCACACTCCAGGTACTTGCTTTGAAAGCAGTCTAGATCACATCAGCACATAAAACCATAAGCAACTACAAGAAATTCTTCATTATCATTTGAACATCCACAGGTTAATATAATACCTCATGGTGCATTTTAGATGAACCATTACCCAGGACCAAATCTGAAATTGTCTATCAGCAGTCTACACATGAAAACAAAATGGTCTTGGTTCTCAGTGAAAATGTGTGAGCAAACTTTTTGGTCAATATGGTGTATTCCAAAGTATCTTACAGTAAATATGATCATAGAGAATACATCCTTATTCGTTTTCTCAGATTAACAGTTGAAGACTTAACCTGAACCTCAAAAAATCCATAAATCCAGACAACCTGCCTGTAATGCAGTCTTCATAAAGGACAGATGAAAAATCATAACACTGTATTATTCAAAAACAGCGAGAAACAGATTTCACAATGAACTACCCTTGCAGGATTATATTGAAAACTACATACCCTGCTTTAAATTAATAAGAACAGTATTTTGTTAAGAGTGGCCAGTAGAAATAATACATAATTTAAAGGGTATATGAGTTCATCATAGCTTAAAACATTTTCTGTTTTCCTCTTAAAAACAGATTTCAAAGGAATTGAAGTTGTATGTTAAATATAGATGTCTTAATCTAGATAATATGGAAGTGTTAATTCATTAAAGTAGTGATAATTGGTTTTGACCTTATTTATTGCAGAATATGTTGGTGAATCTGTCTAACCAAAGAAGGCAATTTATGCAAAAATCAATTTCAGCATGCTTGTTGTGTTTGCACATGACTAGTTCAAGCAAAAACATTTTATTTAAATGCTAAGAGTTAGCATAAATATTTTCAAGTAATCTTACTAGTATAGATCCGACTTTAATGCTCCTTATGTTCACTGCAAACACAGATGCTGAACATCAATACTTGCAGTTACTTCTAATGAAACATTTAAAATGCAGCAGTTCAATCTACCAAGTATTTCTGGAACTAATCAATAATGAAATGGGAATTTTCAAGAGAGGAGTTGACAACCTTGGTAACTCACGGTTTTATGCATGAAGATTTCTGTTTATAAATATAATAATTTGCCAGTTTTATTTACTGCGTAGTTCCATTTTACTCCGAAATTTCAAAGCTTCTTTCCCAGAGTGGTAATAGAATTTCCAAGCATTCAAGATCTCTGGACTTATCCAGAGTTTTATAATAGCTCAACTTTGTAAACAATTGTCTCTTTTTCCAGTTCTGTCAGGAGAATGACAGGACAATACTCTAAGACAGTAGTTCAGGATCAAATTACCTGAAATACAAAGGGGAGTTAGAAATTCTGAGGCTTAACAGTACTACTATATTTCCTTTGCAAGTAGAGGAGGGCCATGCAGCTGTTATTCAACAGTTTCCTGAAATCTGAGGAGTAGAGTTATGAGGCAACGCCTCACAGAAACCTATAATGTGGAAAAAGCACAGATGGGAGTAGTATGAAATAGATTCTGAAAAATCTATCAATTGATTTGAGAGAAAATAAAAGAAGCCAGAACTCAAGGTAGGCTAAATTACTTGACTGCACAGAGCCCCCTAACTTTGGTTATTACCTGAGTACACTTTTAATCCTGTTAAGAGTAAACATCCATGCAAAGGACACAATGTTGTGTTGAATACAGTGGCACATTCTGAGAACAAGAGGGAGTGTATTTCTGTCTTGGCTTTGAGTACCTGCTATGTTTCCTCAAGATCAAAATAAAAAATATGCTATGCATATAGGAAGATCAGCACAAAGTTTAAAGAACAAACTAAAGCCAGACTGAATTCAGATAGAGTTCTTAGCTCTTCAGTCTTGCATACTACAGTCCACTGCATCTCCTTCTGATCTACTGTTTCACAATGCGCATCAGGTCTTGAAATGGGCTGAGAAATTACCTTCTTTTATGTCTCCATTGTAGAATTCTGTTTGCAGGTCTTTTATGAAGAAGTCATCCATGGAATTCCTCCCGTATCTCCACTAGAAACCATGTTGAACATGATCCAGGAGAAGGGGTAATACACTAAGTGATAAAGTTTTCTAAGATAATGTTTTTGGAGAACATATAATCAGATAGTTTAGTATGAAAGAAAAATTTGCATGAACACCTTACTTCTGATACCAGCATGCCAAATTCAATATATTCAATTCAGTATTCAAAGTACTGAATGCAGGGAAAAAAAAAAAAAAAAAACAAACAGACCAACCTTGTTTACACAGAGATGGGCTCTGAACTAGTTATTATTGCTTAGGTAAGAGACCTTGAGAATTTAATTGGTAGTTCTACAAAAACACCTACTCAATCCTGACAATATGACAATAAAAGGAATTATTATGCAAAGATTGGTACCCAAACAGAAAAATATTACTATGCCCCTGTATAAATCTATGTTGACTCTGTTTGCTTTTAGTCCTTTCTTCTGGGAAATAAAGGGGATTGGGGGGTGGAAGGGGAGCATAATTAAAAATTGCAGTAAAAAATTAAACGAAGAAAAAAATAAAACAGAGAAACAAGAATGATTAAAGGTGTGGGAAGCCTTCCATACAAACAGCTATTAAATGTCTGAAATTTTTCAGAATGGAAAAGAGATGACTAAAAATATATGTCAGGAGCTTCAAAAAAAATCAGTGTCTTGGAGACTGAGAATACAGAGCAATTGAAAAAGTTCTTGTCACACAAGAAATAAACAAACTAAACAGAAAGTGTGCACAACAAGCAAACAAACAAACAAAAAATACTTATTATAGCCGGAAGTCATTAAACTGTGAAAGTCTCTGAAACAGTGTTGTAGATGCTAATTTCACATGGTTCCAAAATGCAATAAAATTTGAGTGAGACATCCACCAAGAGATATTAAAGATAAACCGTCTCCAAAACAAAAATCACTGGAGATGAGAAAGCATAATAGAAGAATCTTACATGCTTTTTCTTTTGTTATCTTCCCTAAGCAGACCAAGAGATAGCAGACTAGATGGATCTTTGTTGCAACTCAGAAGTTGTTGTTATGGGTATCTTGTTACTTATGGATATTAACTCAGCACTTCATAAGCACAAACAAAACATTAATCTTTGTTTAGCATCAAATATTCCTTAAATAGAGTGTTCAGCAAGTTTTAAAACACTTTAACTATTCTCTTCAACAAATATATCTCCACCATATGTCTAGGTTGAGAAGAATTATTATTGTAAAGCAAAACAAATTTTCAGAAATGACACTTTCTCCAATCATTTATTCATGGAAGAGTGGCAACCAGATGAATTGTTTGGATCCCTTCCATCTTACGCAATCATTTTCCCAATTCTTACATTAAATAACTACATAAAGTAGTTATTATACTACTTTACCCCTCCCTCCCAGTAGGCTTACACCGTTTTGCATTTTTTTATTACATCGCATGTAATACAGAGATATGTATACCTCTGCTTGTAGCTTCATAGCCTTTTAATAGTGCCTTTTTTTTTTTTTTTCTCACTATGGCCAAAATTGCAATTCACATATAAATCATTTGCTAACTAAATCCTAAACATAAGATTTGATTATCTGAGAGAATTATCTGTTTAGAAAACTGCCTTTAGAATCTACTGACATTAACTGGGGCTACAACACAGCCCCATATTTTGTTAGGCATATTTTGTTAGTCTGTTTCCTTATTTGCTTTGGTAAAAAAAAAGTTTTTCTTTTTTCTCCTCAGCCCCCTCCATCCCTTCCCCTTTTTTTTTTCTTTATCCCAAGTGTCTAAACTACATTTGGATAATTGCACATACATTTTAAGTCTGTATATGAAACATAACAGCCATACAACTAAGTAAGGGTTCCAGCAATCACAGGCAGCTAAGTTAATAGGATATACAATTTCATCAAATATACACAACCTTCATGTACCTAAATGCTCCTACTGAATTTTGCTTGCTTGTACCTCTGTAATTAATAAATAAATAATTATTATATGTAATTAAGAGATGTTTGTTTCTGAGCAGTTTCAAAGCCAGAACTGTTGAGGAGCAAGAAACATCACATGTTAGAATACAATTATCTGAGGCTATAAAACCAGCTTAGACAAGCTTGATGCTTCTTCCCCCTCCCTCTGCCATACCATGGCCTATATTAATATGGCGTTACACAATTTAAATTCTGGGGAGCCACGTCCCTTAACTCTACACACACCAAAACACTATTTGCCAGACCTCTTTTATCCAAACACTTTGTAAATGTACTAAAATAACGGACATTAGCTAACATGTACTAGCAAAGTAGACTACTAAAACTTTCATAAAATGGAAAAATGAGATAGTAAACTTCAAATATTTATTGAAACATTTCTTCTAAGATACTAATCTAAGTCACTTTTTAAATTTCAAATGTAAAATATTGTCAATATACATAATGAGAATTAATTTTATCCACATTTTATTTGAAGTTTTCTATAAAATATTTAAATTCAAAAATCCCATTCACTGTTTATTTCAGCTGACCACAAAGAGTGTCTTACTGCAGCAGTAAACTGCATAACAATGTATGAAAATACACTATGGAAGCATAACTTTAAAGAGAAAAAAACAATACTCTAAAGCTATGGAAGAATACTATAGTAAAACTTTAAATTGTGCTATTATGTTTTGGAAATGAAGTTAGTAATGACATTTCCAGAAACATGAACACTTTGCCAGAACCTAATTCTGTATGAAAAATGGAATGAACTCAGATAGTTTCTTCTCCAATCGTTGCAATTGAGACATTTTTTCAACTATGTTGTCTTTATCGTATGTAATGGATATTTGAAGGCATTCAATCAAAAAAAAACCAAAAAACCTTTCTCAATACATTGTAATACACTTTACTGTAACACTAACATCAACAGCAAAACTCACAAGCTTTGCAAAACTATTTTTTTTTTTTTATTAACCCCATTTACAGGATTTCCAATGTACTTTCATACAATCTAGGTGTAAACTATGCCATAAAAAGGAATCTGAATGCATATGTCAGATATGCTTAAGAAATCCAGATATCCCAGGGATTACTAAAACACTTTTACAATCATCTTCTGACTGTAACAATATCTTTATTTACCTATATGTGTGAATAGAATCAAAGAAAATCAGCAGAGTAGATAAGCTATAAAAAACAAACAACGAAACAAAAACTCCAAGAGTCTCTTCTCAGGGAAGTTGTTGCTTTGGACTGCATAATAGCCCAGGAAGTAAAAAGCAAGAAAACCTACCAAATTTCGGAATAAAGTTACTTCATAACAATTTTCTAAGGTGAACACTAGTGCTTGCTACTTAAGAACAACCAGCAAAATCAGCCTTGCATGGAGCATAAGACGACACAAAGCAGCTCAAAAAGTCCTCCAAAGAAATGAATTGATTGCTTTTTGACAGAAAAGCAATCTATTTCATTCAGTCTTCATATGAAATACTTAAATTATTTTAGTGATCAAAAAGTACCCTTTTGATGTCTTGGGGCTATGTCTTAGATCCAACTTTTCTTTAATATTTTTCCATTTCCTAAGCACACTTGAGAAATTGCCTTAGAATCTTATCACGTTAATGCAAGATTACTTCAGATCTCTAGTTAGCAATGTTTCTGACAAATCTTAAAAAAAAAAATAATAAAAAAGCCAACTATTTTATTATTGAAATTTAATAGTGAGCTAGAACACAGATTACGTCAACATGCAGTAGTAATCTCCTTTGAGTAAGCGGATTCAATATTTTCACATTCAGCTGTATGGAAAATAAAGCACCTATCTCATGCATGTACCTGAGACTTTGTTTTCAAAATCACACTCATGACCTAAATGGAACCTAACATGTACTGTTTTTTTTTTTTGATGTTGTTGTTTTGTTTGCTCACTTGTTAAGAGAAAAAGGATGTCTGCATGCTGGTTCCTAAATACCTTAAATATGTTAAAGGAAAAATAACTTGTATTTAGACTTAAAATGACGATAATACTTCTGAAATTTTGTTTAAATATATATTTATTATTGATAAACTATTTATAGCCAACTACTCTAGGTTGAAACTGGTGACAAATTTTAAATATGAAATCCAGATAAGGAGATAATTTCCTGAGTGCAAAGAACACAATAAATGCTAAAGAGGCTTTCTTACTAAATGTTTTATGAGCCTATTAATATTCACAATAGTTCCAGAAGTGTAATTTTGCCTTGAAGTAGATACTTAATGTTCTTACTAGCAATAATCTAGTGATCATCTCCTTTAACAAAGTCATTACCCCTTGTGGGTAAAACCCTGGAAGCATTTTCTCTCCTCCATCTCCTGGCCCCTGTTTTGGAGAAAAAATGCTTCCTTTAATAAATATTAATAAAGGTGACTATGATTATAAAGTATTATTTTAAATGTGTCTTGTAATGTTTTTTACAATATCTAAAGGTGTTTGTGGATGTTGAAACATCAGTCAAATCCTAATCTTACAGGGACACTGCCTTGCAAAGATGAAATATGAATTTGAAAATCTGAATGAAAATATGAATATGAAAATCTGAATTAGCAACATAAAGACAATAGCTCCAGCAATACTGAAACTCACCACAATTTTTTTTACAGCTAAATTTACAGCTGTAAATTTACAAAATTACATATCATTTATTTAGTATTGTGGTATCATGAATGACTATATTAGTATTCTGTTTCTACGCAACTCAGTTCATGAAATAACAACTTATTCACGCTACAATAGGACTAATTCATTTTAATACATCTTACCTGTTTCTTAAGTCACCTAGGTCAGTACAAACATTCTGCGGCCTGGGAGAAACACTAGTAGGGCTACAGAAAATGCCACACTTTATCAAAACTTAATGAAAAACGTACAGTATCTGATCTGGCAATATATTGATAAAATCTTTCATTTTTTTCCTTATACAGAAAAAGGCAGAAATCAGGCAAAATTTTAAAAGAATAAGAAATTTTAGTTCCGCTATACTATTAATTGTTATCAAATGTTTAGAATGTATACTATAAAGAAGGTACATTAAAAAACAGCTGTTCATTTCCTACTTTGATGCAGAATTCAAGGGGCAAAAATGTACCAACAACTCAGTATTTCCCAGAGGACTTCTACATTGTCAAATAGCAACATTTAAGGGAAAATATAATAATAAATAAAAATAAACAAACAAAACAAACACACGCTTCAGCAGTTGTGAAGAGAATTGTAGAAACCATGATGGGGAAAAAGAGACCCTTGCAATAAATAAATATCTAATATCAACTTTACGATAAATCTTTTTGCTTATAAAGTTCTGTGGATTGATAGTACCATATAAAACTATCATAGTTTATAGAGATACAATACCTGTAAAACATGAGTTTTCATAAGGCTGCATCAAAAGAATGTGCAACACAGGCTGTGTGTTGTGTATATGTTGGAAGAATCTTAGAGAGAGAAGTAACACTGCACCATAGTATATGACTTTGGGGCAAATCACAAGACACACTTGAGATGGGGGCTCTGAAGAGATCCCCACAGCTAGGTCCACCATCAGCAATGGTTCAAAGCACCCATTTTCAAGGCACCTTGAACCTTTCAATGAGGCTTACTGAGCTCTGGATCTTAACATGTATAAGGAGAGTAGGCGCATACGAAAGTGACTTAGAAATATAAATTAATTAGAAATAAGAATCTTGCACACTTAATAATAATTTGGGGTGACGAAATGTGTTTTTAAACAGAATTACAGCTCCTCATTTCCATAAAAACTTTGATTAAATAATTCAGAAAATTAAAAAAAAAGGTCTGTTCCACTCAGAGAGAGCTTTTTTTAAGCTCCCTCTGACCACAACAGTTTTACTGAGGAACCACATCACACATCAAAATGAATTGATTATGACTTAGTGGCATGTGAGAAGTTTCAGGCACACAGTACTTCAAACCATGGAATAGTTTAATGCCTTAAAAATGTACTTGTTTGAAATTATCAGCTTTAAATTCTGCCCACTCAATACAAGAGGTGGTATTCTTTTCCTGCTGATAATCTCTAGACTGAAAACACGTATAGCACAGGTAAGAATTTAAAAGATAGATTATGTTGAGAAGAAAAATATTGCCACTAAGTCCAATATCTTCTACTCAGTATGATGTTAACTGGTATTTTCAGAAGTTAGTGCTGAAATATAATACTCTCTGGAACAATCTGATACACACTACTTGTTGCTGAGTAGGAATTAATGAGAGAAGGAGACAGAATAATACCTCTTCCTTCCTCAGAAGCTCTTTATTCCACTATTTGTTAATGTGCTTTACTACTGAAGACTCATCATAGTTGAAAAGTTCTGTCTCAGGCTTCATATTACATACAATATTTGGGACCTCATACTGAAATCATTTGAAGTATACATTCAATAAGCATTTTTTGAATTGGGATTTGTGGGCTGGAGGATAATTTACAGAAGCCAATGGGAACACTCATTTGTTTCAATGAATAATTCAGTATAGATTTTATATTTAGATTCAGGGGAGGAGGGCTACATTGTCATCTATTTTTCTTTGGAAAGAGATACACATTTCAAAAAAGGACTTTTGGAATGTTTGTCTGTAATAACTGCAGTTGACAAATTGAAGTAGAAGTGAAAGCAGTGGTGTCTTAGAGGCATTTTGCAGGAATGAGAGAATCTGATAATAACTAAGCCTTAACTAATCATAACAAGCCCTTTCTTTGTGGTCACTCCTTGCTTCTTGCTCTTCCACATGATTGAAGATGCAACAAAGCCCCAGATTTGACAATCGGATTAGGCACTTGGTCTCACATCTTCTCCTAAAAGCTAAGATGAGAAGTTCTGCATTTTTCAGCTCTCATCATCTTCTGTAACAGCAGTTGTTACTGTAGGTTTACATACAGCTTCACACACATCTTAGTAATAAGGTAGGCTTGAAACCTGAATCTGGTATCCGTGACCTGAACAGCACTGCTAAGGTAATTTTAAATATACAGAGCCACAGCATGTACATTAGCAGTACACATCATTCTCAATCAGAGCTGCATGACAGATAAGAAAACTGTTGATCATGTTGAGTGGTACCTCAACCTGTACTTTCAAGATAAGGTAGCACATGTAGTTCCTGTGAAACTGTAAAGCACCTCTAATATAACTTAAAAATTAGATTAGGTCCTATTTTGTTTTGGGTATTTTATTTTTTTTTTTTTTTACATCTAGTGGTAATGTGCACACTCAGTAAGTCCTCAGTATTTAATTTCATAGCCCCTTTTTTAAGCATAACATCAAAATAGCTCTACATTAACAACAGAAAAATATACTGAAGAACTGTTTTCTTCTTCATTTTATGCAGGATGTGAATTGTTAGAGTATTTAGTTCTATTATTTACCATAAACTTGTTATTTGTATTCATTGTATTCAATCAGTCTTATTCATAAATATCTAAATTACCATCATTCTTGCTATTGTGAACACAAAGAGAAGTGCCTACATATATATCTGCATCTGCTGAGTGATCAAGCAGAATAATTTGTTACTATTTACTTGCTTCTGGTATTCCTCAAGATTTTGCAAGCCACCATGAAGGCCACCCAAAGCACCTGCTTTGAAATTTCATTTTAGAAGGCACTTTAAAGTAGAAAAATATGTAAGATGATTTATTTTAGAAGAGAGTACTAGAAGACAAACAGAGACTGTATTTACAGCAAACAGTATTATCTTGATGCCATAGAACGTATTACATAAAGTAAGAAAATCATTGAAAAACTAAGGATGTGCATTGGTTGAGAAGAAAAACTTTCAAGAATCTGTATTCCATATTTCTACCTTTTGTTTGGCTCTATCATCTTATGCTTTCTGCCACTTGTTATGATAAAGTTAAATACACTCTTCCCTGTCTAAAAACACATTCTCTTATAGAAAATCCTTTAGTTTGGGGCTGGTTGGGGAAAGAAAACAAACAAGCAAAACAAAACACTAAGATGGAGCCAGATCACTGTTGGGTTAAACCTTTATATGATGTGGCAAGGGCAGTGGAGGACTGACCCATATGTTCAGAATGATTTCTTCAGTCCCATGTTTGTAAGACCTATCTAGGTCTAAACTTTGCATTTTATCATAGAAAAAAAAAAAAAAATCAGGCTCCTTTCTACAGGTACTATTGATCTAGTGGAACTGTTACCACATCTGTTAGGCAGATATCTGCGCCATAGCACCAAAACCAAGCTCATGATATATGTGAAAACACACGAAACCACAAAAGTCATATCTGTCTTGCTAGTATGTAAAACACTACGCAAGCCAGTAAGCATCTTCATATTCTCATAGCATTTTGCAAACTGGGATGTGGTGCAAACCTCCAAAGCAGTGCACCCTCTCAAGCCTTTTTCTTTGTTGTTACTGCCTTAGCATCTGACCTTCCAAAGGAAAAAAGGTGGCTTATTTTCTACCAGAAAAATAAATAAATAAATAAATTAGTTTCTGCTGTCTGTGGGGAACTCTTAATAAAGCAGTACAATTTACAGTCATATTTGATTCTGAGTTTAGAGTCTTTAGATGGCAGTCAAAATTCTAATTAAGTGAGACAATTGAAAGCAAAAAAATCCTACCTGCAAGTGCTAATAAGACAGTACTGATAATTAATCCCACTGATAGGCAATCATATTAAATAAAATGTTTTTGCCTAATCCTTTAAAAAAGAAACAACTTCAATGGAGCAGGTTGTTCAGCAGCATAGTGACAATAGCTTTTAATCCTACCCAACTGTGTTCAAAATCCTATCCAAGTGTTTTTAAATGTCACTTAAAATCACAGCTAGAAACACGCATGGTATGCTTGCTTATTACTATCCGCTTTTTAGGCTCAAGCTGATGACTCAAATATCCCCAGTGCCTCCTCTCAAACCTTTTCCAGCTTTCTGGATTTATTGAAAGATTCTATTGTGTATCCTGTTCCTGTACTTGGTAGTGGAGGTTGATTAACACTTACATTTAGAAAATAAGAGCTGTTTAATATTCACCACATTAAAATATATACCTTAAGAGTATATGTTGATACCTATGATATGTTTTGTTTTAACTAGTTTAGGTACAGACTGGCTTCCAAAGCATCCTTGAGAAATTACCACAGACTGTGGGGCTGTGACCAATACCATGCCTCCTTCTTTATGACCTAGTATTTCTATTTCTATGCTCATTTAACTCTGTCTTAACAAACATGATATTAGAACTTCTTCCCTTCTTTTCCCTTTCTTTCACTCCCTTTTCATGCTTACAACCAATCATTAAGGTTATCGAAATAAAGAAGGGGGAAAACAACAACAACAAAACAACTGAGTTCTGCACAGCAGTTTCGATCAGGATCCATTTCTCCAGCATTACAAACTTTCCCTCCCCCCCCATTGTCCTTCAGATTAAACAAATGTCAATAACTTATTGTCCAGGGCAGACAACCTTTAGTGAGGATGATAACAGTTAACAGTTTTCAGACCCACCACACTACTGCTAATATTTAAAGAGGCATTATCCACTGGGAGTATCAGGTATTACATTGAGATTAGGATCTAAATGTAGATTTAAAAGGTGAAGATAAAAGAATTAAAAACTAGAGAGAAATACACTATCAGCTCAAGGGACAAGACTGTGTAAGGGGTCAAAAAAAATTATAGTTCAAGCATTTTCAATTTAGGATAACAGATGTCTTATAAACTTTTTAAACTAAAAAATAAAACCATAATGTTTTCAAGAATTATCCCCTTTTAATACTATTGCTCAATTCTAATCAAGATATAGTGATGAGAAATACTTAAAAATATCCTTCATATTTTGATTAGATTGCTTTTTCTACATGTTTGGAAGTGTAAGAGCCGGTCAAAAATTACCATTCCCATGCTGTACAAAATTATCACTTCATAATTACAATACCTGCAATCATAATTTTGAAATATGATGTTAAAATATTTAAATACCAAAAGAAAATTCTGAAAAAAACAACAGTTATTGTTTGGAATAAATCTTTTCAACATTCCTACGTTGTTTTATTAAAGGAAATTAACATGCTTAATTCTTAAGTTTGATGTTTAACTGAAGAGGTGCTTTAATGGTAGAAGATGTGATGCACTTCTTACCTATCCTTCCTTACATGGAGCTGGTTCCAATCCACATTAATTCTCTGTATCCTTATAAATACAGACTTGCCATTGCTAGTAACAGGTGACAGTAAACACCTCTGGACTGAAGCTGTCATGTTCACTTTGGGTTTGGCTTGGCTTGTGTGGAGTGCTTGGTTTCAGCTTGAGTTCAGCTTGACCAGATAGCTACCATTTAATTTGATTTAGTTTTGTTTCACTTAGTATGCTTTCACAGAAAGATGTAATTTTTGTTAATACTTTTGATGTAGATGTTTTTGATGTTTTGTTAATACTTTTGGTCTCAAGACCAAACACAGGGGAACTAGAGCTATTTATTTTTTTTTACCTTTATTGAAAGAGTATTTGTTGTGCCCTAATTACAGACACTAATGGTATTCCACATTCCTTTGGCTATTGGGCACACAATGAACTGGAAACTTTTTGAGGTTTAATTTTCAAACTATGTAGTGAATACACACACACAGACAATCTGAAAAACCTTATATAGAGAAATGAATGTTGGACTAGAAATCATCTTAATTCTCTCTGCTACGCACTACCACATTGACCCATACTCCAGTGGCTTCATTAAAGTGTCCATATGTACTCTATTCATTTGTCTCAGTCACTTGTGGCAAAGAACAAGCACCTGGCAAAACTACACAACAAACCTGTACCTCTCTCTGAGTCCTGTGAAGACTCAGAGCACTTAATTGAAGTAATTTGTTGCTGGGTTCATCAGAAATGGTTTTATCAGCAGTTATAAAGAAAAGGTACAGGGAAGTGTTCTACCTTTTTGAGTGCTATAGCAATGTCCTGACTGCACTAGGACTTGTGCACAACACAGACTTTTCAATGCATGTTGGCATTGAGAAAGATTATCTACAAATTCTCCATTACCAAAATACCTCAGAAATCAGGACACTAATAGATCTCTTATTGATTTCCACTAAGGAGTTTTCTACAGTATCATGACTGCTAAATTATACCCATTGTTTAAGAACAGCATCTTGATGTATCAAAATCTAAAAATAAAAAATACCATTTTAGAAAGATAAAGCAAGAAATAGAAAAAAAAATGAAAGAAGAATAGGCTAATCTTTGTACTTACGAAAAGCTCTATAGAATTCTTCCAGACCTAGGTGCTTGTCACTATTATAATCATCGTATTTCAGCAAATCGAACAGAGAGCAGTCAGACAGATCCTTGCCAAGCTCATCCCGTTTTATTACCTGACAAGAAAATTATAACCATGAAATTACATTTGAGCTCTTAGAGTTTTCTGGTATAATTAATTGTTTCTAATAATCATTTAATAGATCATTTTAAGGTTGCTGTGGGGCAATGAACTGCAACTGTGTAAAGTCAGGGATGTCCAGATACTTTGTAATTATTTATTGCAGTTTTAAAAGTTAATACCTTTAGGACAGACTCACTGAGATTAACCAAAATTTTTTAGAATGCATAGAGAATATACATAATGTGGCTAGACAGAAGCACTACAAAGACACTATGAATGATAAAGATGATTTTACTTTAGACATATATGAATGCTGATTAAGGAACGTTCAAATATCCATGAGAGAATAATGTCCCAAGTATACATGGTATAATGTCTTTTTCCCCTCAGTAATTCCTAACCACAAAAAACAATTAAGACATTTTCAAAATTAACTAAAATAAACTCTGATTACCCTACTAATTGTATCAGATTCTCAGAGGCTTTTGAGAAGCCTATTATCTTCTCAAGGACCTATTATAAAAGTAGTTGACCTGAAAAGACCCCTGTTTCTCTGTGGGGGCACATCCACTTGGTAAACAGATCATAATTAACAGATACTAGTTCTTTAAGTGGTGCACCATTTAGATTTAAAGTCTGTATATGCTGTAGACATCTACCTGGGCTACATCCAAGGAACTCTGAAGACATTATTAATTGAAAATGTTTACAATTTTAATTTTATGTGGTATATGTATAAAGAACATTTTCACGTTACTGAAAGATTCAGTTATTATTTATGTAAATAGAAAATTTCTAAACATGAAAGAGAACAAAAGGAGAATTACAGTGAAAAAAGAACACAAACATAAATTTAAAAGCGGTATAAAATACAATAACCTTGCTAGCACATTAGAAAGAAAAATTACATTCTTACAGATAAGAAAAATTGCCATGAAAACACCTTTAGTTATAATTAATGAAAGATGCATATTATGCTACCTGAACATACTATGCTACCTGAACACACTTCTCATCCTTTAACAGACTGTTTATTAGGTTTACAAAAAACTGAATTAAAAAAAAGAAATGAAATCTTACAGCTAGTACATAAAGGACAAAAACGGGAAAAATTAATAACTAAGTCCACTGTAGTTAAACAAGCAGTACTAAAGATACAGCGGTGTGTACACTGAAAAATCTTTGAGCTTTTAAGCCAGAGAATGTGCTTAAAATCACAGCTGGTTCATGAAAACAGAACATTTGTGGTGAGAAGCACTGTCTTTACTTTTTTTTTTTTTCCCCCCCTCCTATAAAAGCTAGTCTGAAGTTGTTAAAAACATGTATTCCCATTAGCTTCAGTTGGGATTAAACCTTACAACCAAGAAGAGATAATAAAACCTGCTGTTGCAGCCCACCAACACTTACCTTTAACAGTACCATGGTCTGGCAGTCTCAGCTTCTATCATTTGAGCTAAAAACTGTATCATGATGCTTTTCATTTAATAATTGTTCAATTTTATTTTTAAAGTAACAGTAACAGGATAAAATAATTATTAATAACAATAATTCCTTAAAAGATTAGCCAGAATATTTGAGATATTTCCAAGAATTATACTGTAGGTAGCTATGTTTTTTCTGGCATTTAAGTCTCATCTCTAGAAAGACTATCATTTTGATTACAGATATGAGATCAGTTTATATAAAGCTATCTTTACATTAGCAATACACTTTGGGGATTTTTGGGGAAATTTGGGGATTTTTTTGGAAATTTCACTCATTTTTGATCAATATATAGATCCCCTCCAATATATCCATGAGGACAGATTTTAGAAGGTGAAGAATGATTTCATATCATGATTGGTCTTAAGCGTAGTCCAATTCTTGCCTTATAGGAATTATTCTGTGCCAGATCCAGCCATGTCCTAACTCCACAGGTGATCTGTGGAACACATCAATTAACTCTGATTAAAACCAAAATTCATCTTGACGAGTTTTGGTTGGTTGGTTGTTTTTTCTCCTTCTATCGCAAGAGATACATCACAGAGCAGGCATTAACATGTGGGGATTTGGATTTGGAAAAGAGAAACTGGAATTACTCATTTCAGTCTGTTTAGCTGCCGACTGGCAGCTAAACACCACACAGCCGTTCGCTCACCCTCCCCCCTCCCTCTCTGGGATGGGGGAGAGAAACGGGAAAGTGAAGCCTGTGAGTTGAGATAAAGACAGTTTATTAAGATAGAAAATAATAATGATAATAATAATAATATGTACAAACAAGTGATGCACAATGCAATTGCTCACCACCCGCTGACCGATGCCCAGTCCAACCCCGAGCAGCCGGCCCCCCCAGCCCGGCTAGCCACCCCTATATATTGTTTAGCATGACGTCAGATGGTATGGAATACCCCTTTGGCCAGTTTGGGTCAGCTGTCCTGGGTTTGTCCCCTCCCAGCTTTTGCTGCACCCCCAGCCTGCCCGCTGGCAGGACAGAGCGAGGAGCTGAAAAGTCCTTGGCTTAGTATAAGCAGTGCTCTGCAGCAATTAAAACATCAGCATATTATCAGCACTCTTCTCATCCTAATCCAAAACATAGCACCCTACCAGCTACTAGGAGGAAAAATAACTGTCCTAACTGAAACCAGGACACAGTCGAAAATTGTAGTTTGATACGATTGACTGCCATTTGAAATTGCAATCTATATGAGACACTAGCAGAGCAAAGCTGACCACTTACCAAGGTGTTAGCAAACAGAAAACATGTTTAGGAACTTAGGTTAGCACCAACTGTTTTAAAATCAGCGGAACCAAACTGCCTGCTCTCAGGAGTCCCTATCTCACCATCTTTTTTTTGTTGACATTACCTTTTAATAAATGTTCACTTATCAGTAAGATTCCATAAGGTGGGACATACAATGACAGCACACACACACACACACACACAAAATCAAACAGGGCAAGAAAAATTATCAGCAGCTGTTCAAGAAATAAACAGTAGAATTTACAAATGAAGACTGAATATTTTTTATATTTCTAAATGCTGTCCCATCATAGTTTTTTTTTTTAACACCACCTTCTAAGAAATACAGCCTTTCAGAAAAACATGTTTTCATTTTGTTTTACTTATGTTAGGCATTTAATTTACAAAGGTATCTTGCTAAACATAATAGCTTCTTGAATATTTTTTTAATTTCACACCCTATATCATTACAAGAAAAAAACAGTAATACTGTGCAATACCAGTAATGCATATATGGAATAAATAAAAATGTCAGTAATTGCAAAACCTGAAAAAATAGGTGTCACTAAGGAATCATGTATGCCAAAAGAATCCAGTGGGATTTTGAAGGTCCAAAAATGAATCCCAATTATTTTTGATAATTTAAAAATAAATAAATAAAGACAGATGGTATATACTGGTGAGGTGAATAATAATGAAGAGAAGGACAGTGCAGCATATGGAATGAAATGGATCACATGGTTAGATGTTTTCAGGGAAAGGATCTATATCTATGATTTCACAGAGCCAAATGTAAGGTCATTCTTCTAAAAACAAGAACCTAAACATAGACTTAAAGAGGATAAATGTACCCTGGAAAGCCTTTTATCTGAAAAAGAAGTAGGATTTGCTGTGGATAAGGCAGTCTCATAAATTCCAGGATCATTCTGTAGCCTAAGCCAGCAGTATGATCTTTGGAAATGTAGCAAGGTAACTGGAGGTAGAAAGGCAATTTTTGCTTTTGTATGTTCCAGTTGTGGGACCAGTGCTAAAACAGAACAGTCAGTTTTCTCTTGCATATATTATATTTACAGTAAAGAAGCTAGAATAGAACTTTTAAGGTTATAAATGATCCAAAAAAGTAACTCAAAGCTTGATGAAGTCATCAAGGGAGCTGAGAAAAAATAAATCTTTATGGTATTGTTTTATGTTGTTTTTAAAGGGACACTAATGGTTGAGTGTTGTGTCAATTCTATAGATACTTTTGGGGGAAAGCAGATGAAAAAAAAAGAACAACATCTCTCAAAATAATAATCATCATAATCTACTGGGCAATTAACCTTAAATCATGGGGCCTGTAAATTCTCCTTGATGTTTTCAAATCAAGGCTTCACACTTCTCTGTGCACATTTTTTCCTTCAGACAAAGTCAAGTTATTACATTTTCTCAATTAAAAATGTAGGATCAATTGAATGAAATTTCATGTCCATGATAAACAAGTTAGATTAGATGACATAACAGTGTTCTTTGAGTTTTAAATTAAATTAACCTTCATCTTTACAAGAAGGAAGAATAAAATTTGAATGAAGTGATTCTTGAGCCAATTCGTTAATCTTTGTATGTCTACAAATTCTACAAATTGCTTAAATTAGATAGTAAAATGATTAGTTATGGAGGGAGGATAGAAACTGGAAAAAAAAAATCATACTAGAAACAAATTCTTACTATGAAGGTTAAAGCCTGATTAAGAAGTTCTGCACAAATTTATGATCATGCCATACAAATTGTGCCATACAAGTTGTACCATACATGGCATTATTTGATTTCAGATTTACGAGATAAAAATTCATACCAGAAAATGCTCACAAGCATTTATGCTAAAACATTTTACTTCGCATTTCCATAAAGATAGTGAAGTATTTATTTCCATACTACAAACAGGTAAAAGGTAAAACAAACCAAAGCAAAATTGTTGCTCTGCTTATGGCTAATTGTGAGACCATTTGTTTTTACAAAACAAATGGTTATTTGTTTTTACAAAATTTGTTTTTACAAAACAAATGGTTATTATTTTTCCCCCCTCAGATCTCACCAACACAACACAGGGAGCACAGTTTAGGAATTTTAATCTTTGAATGAAAACACAGAGCCGTAATTTAGGCCAGGTCAAATAAAAAAAATCTGACCTCAAATAACAAATCACCAGTTTGTTAGCAAATATAATAACTGACACTTAATGAAGCAATCTGAGAAAAGAAGGAAATTAAAGGCTTAACAACCAGAAGAATTAAAATGTTATCTTACAATTACATTTAATAGCAATTAATGCTGTACTAAATAAAGCAATTAAATCTATAATTCCTTCAGATTACATTTTTTAAGCTGATACATTGTAAACAAGTTGTTTATAGATACAACTCAGACTGTGTTCTACTGATGTATGACAATCTACATGTTTACAGATAAGTACACCTATCCGCACATAACCATAAATGCAACAGCATTTCATTTCCTATTCAAGGGTGTTTTTTTAAACAACATTTAACATGAAAACTCTTGATTTGATGCTTTATGTAAAGATGCTACATACACAAACACCAGCCTTGTGTATTTACCTACAAACACAGACGGATATGTGACACATTTCAAAGGTTCATCACACTTTATGAGAAATCTTTTTGATATAATCTGTTCTTGAAGCATATAAGACTAATACATGAAAATGGCATGTTTTATCTCACAGTAGGTCCCATAATCTCCACTCATCATTCCATGAAACAGCGGTGAACTTTGTAGTTTCATGTGTTTCATTTGGTTGTTTATTATTATTATTATTATTTGGTTTGATCTCAATAATTGGAATCAAATGCCACTGAGAAAACATCAATGTAAAATGCAGAAGTAAGGATAATTTAAAAAAAAAAAAAAAAAAAAAAAAAAAAGTAACATCTTTCATTCACAGTATGTTAACCTGGTAAATACGAGAAATGTATTTGAAATTACAGCTATTAGTTTGTAAGTAAGGATGCTAATATCTTTCTTCGGTGGTATGCAGAAAAGGTTTACTGTTCTAAAATGCCAGCTCCACCATATGGGAATAATTGCATTCACCACTAGAAAAACATATTTTGTTCCCATGTCTCCTCATATCACTTCTGGTGTTTTTTCTTTTCTGCATAGGCAACAACAATATATAGCGATCAGGCAGTCTACAGTAACAGAAAAATTGAAGTTCAATTTATAACTCTGTATTACAACACAGTTTGTTTTTGCATGACTTGAGAGAATACAAATGAGTTGCTTAACAACTGAATATTCATAGGTAACCATGATTCTCCTATGAAGGATCAATTACCTTCCTCTATTTTAGATTTATATTCTTTCAAAGAGCTTGAATAAATAAATAAATAAATAAATAAATAAATCCTTTATGGAACCCCCTCAATTTACTAGAAATCTTGTAGATATGCTGCATTTATGACTAAAAGTCATTTTTCTATGACTAGAAAGTGTTTACTTAACCTGCCTGGAGTTGCATTATCCCATAGCTTCTTTATCTTAATTACAGACTACCTTGTTTGACCTTTACACTGTGTAATGAGGTAATAATTATTTGTGAACTACGATTTGGATTTAGACTACACAGCCATAGAAAAAAAAATCTACCCAGATGGCAAAATTGTTCAAATGAAAGAAAGTAATGGCCTGCCAATTCTTAATTTGTTAGATTTATTTTTTATTTTTTTTTACTTTTTCAATATTTGAAGTTGCTTTCTTTTTAATAAAAAGTAACAATTTTGCTTTTCCTGAAGAGTATAATTTGTTTCCCTTGCATCAACATGCAAAGAAAAGAACTTTATTGTGATTTCTGATCCAAAATACACCAATACATTTGTAGCATTGGTGTCATCATGTTCAATATCCAGCTGATTACTCTCATTTTACATAAGGTAGCATGTCTAGATGGACACGCATAACATAAGGCCGTCAAAGAATTTGCAGTCATTGCACAGCAAAATAGATGAGATTTAATATTAACAATATGCATTAATAAATGAAGTTTTAGTTCAACATTAATTTTGAACATATTTTTTTTTTTCTATAATACAGATTTTTCCTGGTCTCAAAATTATTAGAGGGCAGAAAGGTAGTATGATTTCTGAGTGCAATAGGTTAGCTCTTTGTGTCTCATCAAAACACACACTAACAAACCACACAGCATGAACAATGAATTTATTTTCATTATTCTTTGGATTTAATAATTTGATGTTCTGCTATGAATTTTAGCAAAAAGAACAAAGTTCCATGACTGGGGTTTAAGGCCATTTGACCTGCCTCCATGTTTGTGAAAATGATCTAAAATTGAGTTTCTTCATATTGCCAAACAATATACCAATTACTGTCAATGTATTAAATATAATTTGTACATCTATATGATTACTATGTATCCTATATATTTATGCAGTATAAGAAATATCATTTGTAAAATATATAAAACCACCAATTTCTCTTAAAAGCAGAAGTTCTGAAAGATTTTTTCCATGGCTGCCTAGTATTTGATACATTAATATGGCTGGATTTTTCAAAAATGGATTTCTACACTGCCCATTAAATCAAAATACATTCGCTATAACAACACTCTTAATAGTTAGCTCTTTTGGGTCTATTTTAACAAGTGCTGTCATGCCTTCTAGAACAACAATTATTGGTGTAAATCTTTAATTAGTTAATAAAGCTTGCTGTTTAGAGACACCATGAACTCTATTCAAAACTGCTATTATATTTCTCCAGTGCTAACTTATTTTACTACTTGCACAACGCAGTAATACCCATTTAGCATTACAGAAATACTTTAAAATACTTTAAAATATCTTTTTTTATTTTTACTCCTGAAATACATCTATACAGTTGGATTTTATGATAGCATGCAGTAGACAATAAAACATTTAATGGCCAAAGCAACCTACCGCCATGTATATTTTAAAGCACTGTATTCAAGTTTCTCAATAATTACCACGGAATTCCTGAATAATTCACTTTTTTTTCCAAAATTCTTGAATTAAGTTTTCCACCTCAAAGATTATTATATATTTTCTAAAGTGACAGCATACTGAGACATAATATTCCACGTATAAGTTTGGACAAAAGCAAACGAATAGCTACCATGACTAATGGTAACAAAATCTAAATCTTACCTGAGATAATTCATTTGTGTCCACAAGTCCATTGCTGTCTGAATCAAAATAATTAAACATTTGATCTACGAGAATCTTCTTTAAAGCCATTTTCTCATCAACATGTTTATCTTTTGATTGTGCAACGTATCTCTGACTTTGTAGATCCAATAACATATTTTTCACTTTAGTGTATTCAGTAGGTTTGCATTTATCTCCTGAAAAGGAAATACACAACACAAGCTTATTTTGAATTTGATTTCTCAGAAAGAGCTTAAATGAAAAAAAAAAAAAAAAAAAAAAAAAAAAAAAAAGTATTATCTCCAACAGCATTGCTTTATGAGGCAAGGAATAGGTTGATCTGGTTTGATCCATATAATTTCTTTATCTGGTCTTCAGATTAAGGCCAAAAATAACTGCAGTTCTAGACACTGTTTATTTTTCTCTGCATGGCAAGTAAGGAAAGTCATAAAGAAGGGACTATCTAAAGATTTCTGAATCTTTAGATATCTAGAATCTAGATAGATATTTAGAATCTATCTTTTTAGATATCTAATTATAGATATCTAAAGATATCTAAAGGTAAAATGTTACCTTTGTTAATGCATTTTATGTAAACATTCATAATACCTCAAAACCTGAAAATATTACAGGAAATCATACATTACAAAAAATACACTTCCTAACAGCATTTGACTTCAGAAAGTAGAAATTACACTTGAGTGCTCATAAACTGGATTTATCTTTTCATGTACTGGACATATAAAACTTACATGAACAAGAGAATTTGGGATCACCGGGGAAGAAAAAGGATGTCTATGATAAGATCTAGTTTAGTCTCTTCATTATCAAGTCTTTTTATAAAGTGAAAATTGCTACAACAAATATCCTTCATACACTGATTACAGTCAGTAATTACAGTTGCTATTTATTCTAAACCATAACACAACATCTGTTTCTGGTATTCTCTTACATCAGATGCTGTACATTTTAAATTGAACATAGATACTGTTTTAGAAATTTTTGTTATTATTGAGATAACCTTAATACTTCAAACGTGTTTTTAATAGGACATGTAAATGCAGACCAGCAAAATACAGTTGCCATGTATTTATTGCAGACATTTAGTTGGCTACTACTTGTTATCTCCAAATAGAGAATCCAATGCCACAGAGATATGCTGTGCTGATTAGCAAAGAAAGCTGTGTTCCAATTCTTTTAGATGCTAATGAAAATACAAGTGTAAATGAGGAATAAATGTTTACCTCAAACAAATTGCCTACAGAACTGTTTTATTTTGTTACATTTATGACACTGCAGTTTATTATTTTGTATTATTTTAGTGTATTTAATGGTGTATGCATTATTATGGCGACTGCATCACTACATACCTCCATCACCGTTTCATAAAGCAGAGAGAGAAAGTTCTTAAATGTTCCTCACTATATTACAGTGAGACTCAGATCTAGAAGAGGAGGACTCCTAAGATTAAGGTTAAATTGCACAGGCAAAATATTCTTAAGAATCCCAACCTTTCTAGGATATGTGTCTATATATATATATATAATGTATTTGTTTTCTAAATGTCACTGTCTGATATATAGCTATCTGCCAAACCCCACTGTATTAACAGCAAGAAACAAACCCAAGCTGTATTTAACTGACAGCCTAAGCTACATATAGTATTCACAGATTTCTCCTTACCTACCAGAGGCATAGAGATCGAGTGAGTACATGCAATTTATGACTATTTTCTATATATATATCTGCTTTTCAGGGGTCTAGCATAAGAATATCCATTACAGAAATAGAATTATTCCTTAGCTATTCTCAATCTGTACTGAGCAAACATTGCCATCTGAATGGATGCAAGCTCCAGGGGGTGAGGAGGGAAAAGCACAAAATTTCAGCAGCCTTTAGTTCGTTGATGTGGAACTCCCAAAGACTGAACCAAGAAAGCACGTATCATCTTTGTATTTCCTAGACTGTTGTTTTTTCAGGGAGACTCCAGTGCAACAGAAATCTAACACTACACATGAGATGCTCCCAATTTTATCTATATTCTTGAGAAAAATGCGAACACAAGCTATGTATTAGATAATACACTGCTCAGACTTAATTACCACATCCAGATTTTATCCCCTGTACATTATTTCTGATCTAGTGGTTCTCAGTCTGATTCTAAAACTGCAAAGAGGTATTTTTACATTAAAAATATGGAACATACATATGTAAAGAACTTTACTTCCTAGTAATATCAATTAAATCCTAGATTTGTTACAGTACCTCTGATGAGCCATGAAAGGTCTGAGTTTGAAAAGGAAGTGGAAAATTAACTTGAAAAAAGTCATGATCCTTCCCACCGCCCTGTCGGGCATAAAACAATGCCTCTCATTTTAATGATTGATCAGGAATTGAATATAAGCTCTCACACCTATGAAGACAATGATTAGATGATAATATATACTTTTTAATGTAGAACATCTGCATGGATAGAACAGATTCCCATATGAAAAGTTACATAAAGAAGCACAAATTTAGAGCCAAAAATTAAAATTATAAAGCATGTGATTATGAAAAGCATTGTAACAGTCACTTTCCGTACTTTTTACTCAGAGCTTAGTGGTTATGGAAAAAGTCTGGAAGTTCAATCACAGTCCACTAAAGACGTTTTTATGCACTTTAAACATTCTTTTAGATCTGAAGTTTAATGAATAGATAAACTGATTTATTCTCTCACAGTACCTCTTCAGAGAGAAAATAATTTATTATGTTTATTCTATATTGAGATAACTTCTTGTTTTTTGTTTTCCTATTCCCATTATTTCCTTTGGAAATATTTTTAACCTAAAAAAGTAGCTCAAAGTTATCAATATGTTTTATTAATAATGAACAGAAAAGATTAATGTCTCTAATATTAATGAAAAATAGAATTAGTGAAAGATACCAATATTTAATTATCAAAGTAGCTACTTTATAGATACTGAAACATTAATCATGACAGCAGTCCATTGAAAACCAGCTGTAAGCAAGATGAATATAGTTCACAAAGAAATTTCATGTCTCTGCAACCTGTCTTCAGCAGTGATTATTTTAAATTCAACAATGGTGGTAAAGGCAATGCTCTTTATGAAGTTGTTCGTACCATGGCTGTAAGATAATAGCTGTAATTTGCTCTCACTGTGTACTTGCTCACTCTTCAGATCAACCTGATTCTGAATTACAGTGCTGGCCCTGACAGTCCACTGGCTTCTGGTGTGCTTGTTTGCTGGAGTCTAATTCTTTCAGTGCTTCAGACTAACTTGTTTGAAAAAAAATCCTTGTGATGAAAATACCACTAACACCTTTCTGAAAAAACACTTCTATATATATATATTTGTCATCACTTATGTTTTAAAACATGCTATTTTGTTCCTCTACATAGGTTAGTCTGACCCACATATAAAAAAAAAAAAAAAACAACAACAAAAAAAAAACACCACCTTTGTCAACAGTAGCTCCATACTCCCTGCAACCACACTGTGACACAGCTGTCAGTAATAGGGAAGCTGTATCCCCTGACCCCTTCACCTGAAAAGGATGAAACCCTGTTAGTCAACAGGGCACACAGTTATTTTAACAAATCATCCTCTTAACTCATTGTCATGGCTTTCTTGGATATTAAAGTAAAAGGCAATGCAAAGTAGATGTTTATATTACAAGAACGAGGCTCTGGTTGATGTTTACAGAAGAGCAGCCCTGGGCTGAAATAGTGGCACAGGGAAAAACTTGGAGAGGTGCATTTATTTGTGTTCCAACTTAATCAACATTACTCAAGAAATAGTTGTCTGAATGGCATGCAAATGGTAACTTGGGAATACGTATGACTACCCTGAAAGTGAGGAAAAGTAATTTACGCTTAAAGTAATGGAGAAAGACAAAACTACTGGAACTCTGCTATAAATTGTATTACTCCCCATGCTACAAGAGCCAGAGAAGATGGCATTTATCAAAATCAGAAAGCATGATTTGGCACTTATCAGGATAGAAGATGAACTTCACAACAACAGACTTTCGGATTGTTGGCACATTTTCAAATTTATCACAACGATTATACTGTTACATCTAGACTAACAAAATGCAGCACAGCTTCAGTTCTGATTATGGTTTCAAAAGAAAATTCTCAATTTGTATTCCTAAAGTATTTTTCCCATAAATGAGTTAGACTACATCTGCCAATATTAACTTTTAAATTAATTGCATTATAGCATCATGGCAAATCCCCGTTATTTACGTAATAACTTCTGACAGCTTGAAGAATACAAAAACATTTAACGTGAAAAAGACTGACTAAATTGTATATCATGATATCCATATATGAAAAAGTAATCTATTCATTGTGCATAACTTAATAATTTAATTCAGTTTTCAGATACTTTTCTTCATTTCTGAACTACATTTCTCATATAAATAAATGGCTAATTTCTGAAAGTACTGGAAAGCAATCATGGAAAAATTATGTTTTCTTGTTCTATTTTTGTTTGTTTCAGGCACGTAAAAGATTAATTCTCCTACATAGTAAGTTTTTGCAAAGAAAACTTCTTTGCTGTGATTTATTTCACAAGTTTTCTATCATCTCCCATGAAATCCTAGAAGGTGTGCAGAAACCAAAAATTGACAGAAAACACACACACACAAGAATCAGAGCGCCATTCTGCTGCCCCATACCTTGTAATTTTTGAAACAGTGCTACTCCTAAGATTTACTTAATTCAAATTATAGAAGAGAAGAAAAGCGGAAACACTTGACTGTTTGTTTCCTTCCATTTAGTACAGCAGAGTTTTGCAGCTGTATCCCTGTTACCCAGGAAACACCTGAAAGTTAGAGATTGACTGCTATTGCCATCCTAGACAGTTTTAACAATTATATTTGTTCATAACAGAGGGAAAAAAAAGGGGGGGGGGGGGGCGCCGGGGGGGGGGGCACACGGACAATTTAGGCCTTAATTTGCAAGAGAAAAAAGTATATATCAAAACGAATTAGCTATTTGTGAAAACTTAAGAATAATGATGGTGTCGTATTGCTAAGGCCTGTAGAAGAACATTAAGATTCAATCAGGATAACAGTTAGGCAACATTGCTTAAACCCAAGTTCAAATCTCAGGGTTTTGTGTCCCATAGTTTGCGGGAGAGTACTGGTGTACTTAGAGATGGAAAAAAAAATATGTATCATTTTAAAAATGTAATACAAACCATCTGATTTCTGTTCTCAGTTCTTTCACCACCTTCACAGGTAATGAAGGCACTTTAACCTCTCTTTGCCTTAACATGTCTAAAGTAAGAATAACTCTTACTTCAGAGAGGTATCAAGAGTCATTAATATTCATGGAGTGTCTCTATGTGCATAAAAAGAGATCAGCTACACAATTGGATTCTTATGTATTTTATGATTTTGAGCTGTTGTATCTATCTAGCACAAATGGTTTTCTCAAAGCCATTTTTCCCTCAAAATTAAAATAACATCAGTTCTTCCTGAAGCAGCAACTAGTTTTCAGTGGACATACAGTTTTCCATGTTCCAGAACTGACATCAGGATTATTATTTTTTATTTGAATAGATATGCAACAAGCCTACTGTTAATTTTCTGCATGCATTCTGAACAAATTCAGAATAATCTAATTAGCAAAAATGCTTCACTGCAAAGTTACAAGTGGTATTCCCTGAAGTAAAATGGAGAAATTAATCCAAAACAACATATTATATACGCACACAAACTAAGCAGATACATGCATCCACACTCATGTGCACGCATATGCCCCCATACACAGAAATCACTACAGATGAGGCCTGATCTTAATTGCATTTGAAATATAACACACAAGACAGCTTGAAGTTCTTCATCCTTTCAGCTGTTTTCAAGATCCAGTCACAACAGATAAAGTATGAAAGCTGTGAAGTTATTTGTAGCCTTAACAAATGAAGGCATGTTTCAAACAGCCAAAATCGCTTGGGCTTATCTGAAAGCCAAACTTCAGGCTCAGATACCATTTTCACAGTATCTTATTTTCCAATACCAAATTCTTATTTTTCAAAACTAGAGGTCAACAGTTTTGATCCTTTTTTCTCCACTTTTCTCATGAAGCTCTGGAATTGCCCTTGAGGAGAAGGGACCTCATTTGTACATAGGCCTGTGATCTAGGGTTCAGAGGTTAAGAGGGGCATAAGAAGGGCTGTACACTCAGAACAAGTATTTTTTAATACAAAATTCCTGGATAACGGGGATTAACACATCAATAGTTCTCCCTGCTGCTTCTTGATATTAAATAACAGGTGAGAATTTTCTACCATTGTTGGTTAGGAAAAAAAAAAAAAAAAAAAAAGAGAACAAACAGCAAATTGCTTGCTTCACGTTCTATTTTGCAGCATCCATGCTTTTCAATGACTGATGCATAATTGTCTAAATTTAAATTCAGGATCATTGTCAGAAAGCCAGATATTTGAGCTTTAAGGACTTCTACAGTTCTTCTGTGGAAAGAGGTTTGAGTATCCATAAGAACTGTTAAGAACTTTTAATCCAGTGTTGCGTATTTACATTAAATATTTGTATAAAAACATCTCCCACACAAAATCCCTACTATCCACAGACACGTGCACACAGGAATTGTTCAAATTATATCTGTTGGTGTTCTTAGGCAAGCACTTTTAAGTGATTTCCATAGCTGGTACAACAATTAAAATTGAAGCTAGCTTTTCAAAGCCTTAGCTCTGCTATGTAAATAAAGCAAAATGTTTTTCTTTCCTCAAATATTACTGGTGAAAATGGTCTTAACTATACTGATCTTTCAAAATTAGAAATCATATATATCAGAAGTCAATATTCCTTTATCTGAAGAAATCTGGTGTCCAGTCTTATCTGCAGACAAATATGAACAGGTTTTTAGTGCTTGAACAATGAATAGTATAGATAAATTATTCCAATTTTCCTTAAAGATATAACACTTTGGTTAAACACCATTAGAAGCTGAATCACATTTGCATAAACAAAATCTAAAAACAGGTATTTTGAAGATTTATTTATTTATTGTACAGGGCTAGCTAAAGCTAACGTTATATGGTGTGAAGAAGTAACCAGTAGAGGAAGAAAAGTACTTTTCCCGCAGTAGATGCTTTAGATAAATTAAGCATTTAGAGGAGTAGTGGTGGTAAACTCCTATGTATTAATGCTGCATGGTTATCTCCACAGATGTCTTCATAGGAAAGAAAAAAAAAATTATAACCTTTCACCTGAGATTTGAAGGTTAAACCAGCTTGATGGTAATCAAAACATCATTTGCCCCAGCTGAGAAAACACTGAATATGCTGGTTATTTGGACTGCGGGTTAGCATCACAACCACCACAAGCAGCGTTATGTACATAACTGATAAATGCAAAGCCTATTTACTGAGGACTGATCATCCTTTCAAACAAAAAAACAAACCCACACAGAATTCAATCAGCGATATCACTTTCAAATTTCTTACTATTCGGATGTTTTATTTGGGCACTCTAGCATAAAGAAGAAAAGATAAAATGGGAACATTTAACAAATGCGTCTAAATTTCTAAACATATCACATTTTTTCAGATGTTACTCAATTTTACTCAACATGTGGGGAAGAGATTACTTATTCCAGATTTATGTGGGGTTTGGGGGGTTGTTTGTTTGTTTGTTTTTTTAAGTTCCTTCTACGTGGCTCAAGCTTTCAGCTCATTTTTTTCTTTGTTCCATACATTGTAAAAACAACTTCAATTTCACAAGTAAAATTTCACATACAACATTAATAAGAAGATAATATGGGCTTCCTTGTGCTTCCCAGGTTATTAAAGAAAACCAGAGAGGAAAAAGAAAAAGGCAGTGTGACGCAAAGGCAGACACTGCTAAAAATGAAGGCTTTCAGGAGTTTAAACAGGAGATTAAACAGGAGTTTAATGCAGCATTTGCTTTTCCCCTCTAGTGGAGTTAACCCAACCACTGCTGTTAGTCCCACAGGGGTTGGACAAATTTTGTTTTGCAATGTTCAGAGTGATACTATGAGAACTATTAAACAGCATAGGCCTACGCTGAAAAGAAAAATATATTTTTTAAAAGGATTAAAACATATTCCAAATCCAGAAGGGAAATACATGTAGGATGCAAGCTTAGCCGTGAATCTATGTAGTTCTGCTTTTGCTTCTCAGACAGCATGTACCAGAGAGTTCTCTCTCTCAAAAAAAAAAAAAAAAAAAAAAAAGTTATTTAAAGAGATGAAATTATTTGAAGTCAAAATCTCTCTTTTCCTAAACATTTCTCAAAAATGGGGAGTATTTATGAAGGTGAGGGTGAGGTGAGAATGGGCTAAGTCTAACTAAAAAATCACTACAGCTAAAAGGGACAGTTCTGTGGCTATTTCTTCCTCTCCATCGCATATTCCCACAACTTCCATTATTTCAGTTTTACCACAGCTTAGCTTTTGGTGCTAAGATAATTACAAAAGCTTTCACAGTCAGACTTTTGCTATATGAAAAGAGAAATAATTATGTGTGTATATATATATATACATATGTGGAACTAAAATTTTATTGTTGTTCCAATTAACATTTTTGGCCCAATTTACCTAAGTAATTCAGAAAAGCCTCAAAAACACAGATAACATTATTTTAAAAATTACTTTTAAATTTTTTTCTAGTATCTTTTTGAAGTGTCTGTCTTATGATTACCCTGCCATTTTTTCTCTGGGTACTACAGCTTCAGTCGTTTTCAAGAGTGAGGTGTAGAGAAGGCTTTGAGAACACCCTTCGGAAGAATACTGAGTGAGAGGCACTTTCTCCTCAGTCTCAGTATCTGTTTAGGGGGAGAGTTGAATTTTATATGGTGTTTGGGGTATTTTATATTTCTGTATGTTTCACTGTCTGAACCTGTATTCTTTCTCATAATGAAGTTTGAAAATGAAGAAATACTTCTGCAACTTCTGTTGAAAGAAAAGGCTATCATTTATCAAGCAAAGATCACCTGTACATGCCACTGAGAGAGCTTAAGAAGGTAAACAGGGTAGACAATAGCAATAGGTAGGCAATTAGAAAACCAGGCAATTTTTCAAAAAGTAAAAGCATCTCAGGCTAAGGCAAGATCAGGTAAGTCCTGAGACCCTGCATTATCAAGTCAATACAAAGGGTGTGTGTGTTTTTTTTTTTAAAAAAAAAAACAAAACAGAAAAAATATAAATTACATTTAAGAGGGTTACTCATCTTTAAGATATGATTACAATATGAGTTAGTGTAATTCAGAGAAATCTGAGCTATGGGGGATCAAGGTCAGTAAGTCTATATGATGCAACTTGGTTTTAGCTGGCCTAAGGAAACAAATACTGTTTCCCAGGTTGAACATTGTAGTTCTGTATCTGTTCTCCATTTTCTCTGTTCTTTCTGCAGAAACACTAGCAAATACCCTAGTTTGGCAATAAAAGAAGGAAAACAAGATTTATAAATTGAAACTCAAATAAGGAAGCAAGGAATTTGCCTTTGAATCCACACCAGAATGTAATGTAACCATACTGCTTTGGCACCAGCATAAGCCTGTGATAATAATAATAAATAATAATAATAAGCTAATAATTTTTATCAGCTTCACGTGTCACTTCCAGGTTGACTCTGTCTCTACCATATTTAGTATGGGCTTGAAAATGTGCTGTTAGTTTTCAAAATCTCATTACAGGTAGTCATTATGGTTGGAAAGACAACCTGGTCAAAAAGGATTTTAGTGAAATCAGAAACCTTGCAGACAGCTGATACCTGTGTGCAACACTATTTACTTTAATATTACCGGGCCAACTACCGTATTTTAAATTTCTACATGCTTGACTAATCTACTACTAAAGAAAGACAGGTAAGTGATGTAGGAAAAGACAGTAGTGTAGCATGAAGATCTGCATCAGTATTTCCCTTGGCTACACATGAAGGGCATATGCTATTGTCAACATGGCTGCTATTATTTTATAATGACTTGCCTCATATCATGACTCACCTTGCAGTATTATGATATGATGGATGAGGCAAAGGCAAACTACTGTGACAAACATTCATTGGTAATACCTGCTGTGGAGGTTTTACATTCAAAATTCAGTATACTTTTAATGACTATTTGGCATCATACATACATATGAATTTTTGCTCATACTAATACTTGAATGTAGACTTCTGCAAATGCAACAGAAAAGCTTGGCCTACATAAGCTCAGCTTAGGTTCCTTTTACAGCTGCATTGCGTGTCTTGCAAAGTTGTGGGATGACATTCACATATATTTTGACCAGTAATCCCTAAACAAAATTTGGATCATGGTATCCTTTCACAGTCACATAAAAGGCTACCTAGAGAGAGTAGATCATTAAATTTTATTCTAGCTTCATTACAAAGAAATATGTTTTAGACTTATTTCTCTATACAACTACAAAAAGCCTGCTGACCTGGTATTGTTTCAAAGATGTTACTGTCTGTCTTGATGTACAGCCTTGTATCTTTATTTCTCATCTGTGGTTTGATGTAGAAGGACTTTTAATAAAGAAAAGGTTAGACTCCTCAGCTTTTCACCAATTGTAATTAAATTAATGGGTTTGTTTTCTTATATCTGAACCTTTCCTTTCCATAAACACTACCTCCAGCAGAAAATGTCCTTACTCATATACCTACATATTTAAAAATAGTTTTATTTCTATTTGATTTCCTAGTGTTTCTATATACTCTACTTACTTTACAAAATATGTCTAGATATTAACACTAAGTGATGACACTGACTTCTGCCAAAGTGGGGTACATTTTTTCAAACTGTGATTTGTCAAAATTGAAACAAGAAACTAAAGTCATTTTGTCCACTATTAGGGAAGAAGTGGTACAATTACACAAAACTCACTTTACAGGTTCCAAATAAATAAATAAATAAATAAAGCAAGTCAATCTGGAATTTAATTCATTTTTTAATATTGAATACAAAGTAAGGTCAAAGACCAAACTTTAGATTTCCAGCTTTCGATCATACTACATTTCTAATATTTTTAGCTAAGAACAGTTTTAAAAGTCTGACAAGAATTACACACAAATGGATTTTTGGGAAAAAAAATAATAATGTAACAAGCTGGCATAAAACATAAAGGGCAGAGAACTTCTACTCCAAGAGAATAAACATCTTTATGTATGTGTACATACAATACACGTATATAATATTTTATATATTCACACACAGAACACTGACTAGATGCACTCATGCAACAATTGAAAATGTGTTCATTTTTTCAGCTTGGTATTGTTTAAAAAATAAAATTAGTTAAGAATTAAAAATCTACCTTACCTAGTTTACTTGTAGAAAAGGTATCTTCTATCTCTTAAGATACTACAGAACTAATTCTTTCCTTCATAAGAACATGTCAGAAATGAAATTTCACATTCAATGGAATTTCAAATTATAACCTAAACAAACAACCTTGTGACAACTTCAGCTATGTCAATCTATAAGCAGTGACAGCCACATCTCTTAGTAGCAGGGCATTCATTCATCACTTTCAGTATACTTTTAATGACTATTTGGCATCATACATACATACGAATTTTTGCTCATACTAATACTTGAATGTAGACTTCTGCAAATGCAACAGAAAAGCTTGGCCTACATAAGCTCAGTTTAGGTTCCTTTTAAAGATGCATTGTGTGTCTTGCAAAGTTGTGGGATGACATTCACATATATTTTGACCAGTAATCCCTAAACAAAATTTGGATCATGGTATCCTTTCACAGTCACATAAAAGGCTACCTAGAGAGAGTAGATCATTAAATTTTATTCTAGCTTCATTACAAAGAAATATGTTTTAGACTTATTTCTCTATACAACTACAAAAAGCCTGCTGTGTTAAAGAAAGATATTGGCAAGAAACACCTCCATCAAAAATCTATTTGTTAGAAAAATAATAAAATAAAAATTCTGCACCCTCCAATGGTAAGAAAATTATCTTTATTTAAAAGAGATCTAAACCAAAGCAAGGTAACATGAATTCAACAAAGTTTTTAGTATTTTGAGATTTTTTTCTGCTTTCATGTCATCACTGTCCTTGATTAAAAGTAGAATGAAGGGGGTTGATTAACTGCCCTAACTCTAATTTCAATTTGTTATAATCTTTTTGCCTTCTCTCTGAGTTGGATAGTTTTGTTGCTCATCTAATGTATCTCCCTTCCCACCCCAAAGCAGACTGTCTCCTATCTATAACTCAAGACAGCTGCCAGACATACCAAGATGGCCATATAAACAGTAGCATGTGTGTTAATCATTACTATGATTACTAAGATGTCAAAAAAAAAAGTTATATGCAGGTCATCTTTTACATCTGAATGAAAGAACACAGTTAAATACCCAATTTCAGTATTAATTTTTGCTGATGGATTCTGACACTTTACTGTCAATATATACACCAAATAAAACTAACATTCAAAGTAAACATGGAATGAATTCACAATTTGGGTAGTTTTAATGATTCTGCAATTAAATTTATTTCCTGGAACAGTTAGTCTTTTTACAGGAAAACTCTCTTTGACCTTAGGTAAAGTTCTTGGGGATAAAAATAGATTAAAAAAAATACAGTCAAGCTGTACTACTACCAAATGACAGCTGCTACCTTGAAAGACCATTTATGGTCTCACGGAACATATTCTCATCATATGGATAAGAATTAACATAAAACAATTGTTCCCACAGTTTTTAGGTATTAAAAACATATTCCTGCTCTGTATTATTTCATGTCAATAAGAAGCACAAATCTTTAACCAATTTTTTATTATCTTCCAAACTAAATAAAACAATTATTTGATAACAGAGAAATGCACTTGTGTTTGTATTGGCTTTTCATAGGATCGTTTTTGAGATCATTTCACAGTAGGTGAAGTCATCTAGACTATCTGACTGAGATCAGTGACTAAAAACAAATACAAACCTAGAAATAGCTATGGCATGAGCAAAGAAAGACAAGTATTTTGATTAGAGACAAATTCAATTAAAAGTTTGAATGCCCTATTCACTTGGGTGGCTTATTCACTCTACTCCTGACTTTTAGTCAAGTGATTTCTGGGTATACAATGCTCCGTTTTGGTCACAGGAAAAGTTTTTTCCTTAGTCACCTTAGCTGCCAGTCTACTCCTCCCTGTAAACAGGATCTACAGTCTCTTGGTGTATACTAATCTCAAACCACAGTAAAGTGTTCTGATTTTTACGTCTCCAGATCCTGCCTGCCCCACCACATATTTCTGAAGATTCTGCACAGTCCTGAATTCATACAGGCTCAGATGCTCTGTGGAGGAAGAGCAATGTTCACTCTAAGATGGTAAAACTTTCTTCAGGGAGAAAATATCAAGCAAATGTATAGCAACAGCAGGAAAGTAATGTGGAGTGAGAGACCCAACAACACAGGAACTCCAAGCACAAATTTATTGCAAGAACACACTTGTTTGACTTTCCAGACTGGTAAACCACATCAAAAGCAACAGCTAAGTTAATCTATAAATAATGTATCAGATAAATATTTGTTCAAAGCATTTCATATTTTTGAGAAGTGTCACTTATTCAGTTATGACAAGGAAAATAAGAAATGGAGAAGACTAGTTAAGATCACTATATTCATAGCAGCATAACAATTTTAGATTATATATTGTTGTTTCAAAAAAGCAGAAATACAGTGGAAACACTACAGTAATGTATTAGCAGTTGCATAGAAATAATTGTAGTTCTATATAATTAACAATGATTATTCTCAGTTTCTTTCCCACTTCTTTCTTTTCTTCCTCATTTTTGGTACTAAACAGCAATCAATTCTAAGTTTAGTAACTCCACCAGGAAGTTTTCAACAAATTGCTCCTTGTATGGTTGCTTGAAATAGCAGGCACAAACTTGATTTTGCTAGTCTCCCTTCCGTTTTAGGTTTTATACTAAACAATACTGTGATAAAGAAGTCAGTACTTTGATAAAGAAATTTCCTTTCTACACAAAGGACAGAAACATACAGCTACAGTTGTGCCTGAGACTCTGATGTTACTCAGTGGGTTTGCTTAGCCTCTGTTCTTTTTGCAAACTTGTTCTAATCCAAATATTAAAGTATAAGGAATTTGCAGAAAACTTATATACTATACAAAACAAATATAGTTTATACGCACTGAAAAACTGTGACAAGATCTGTTGTGATTCAGTATGACAGAAATGTCCAAAGCACCAAAAGAGTGGTGGTTAATTTCCTCACTAATTACATACCCCAAGTGTATTTTCAAAAACCCATATCTGGAAATAAAAAACTATTATTATTAGTCTTGGAAACTTATAGTTTCCATAGGCATATGGAATTCACTCTGAAGACTGAAAGTCTCAGAAGTATTAAATTAGAAAGAAATTTGTACTATGATATGTACCCCGTTGTGTGAAAGTAAGACATGCTTGTTTTAATGATTTGCAAGTTTGAGAGAGTTTAACCTAAATTTGCCTCTAGATCTTGACTGAAAAACAAAGAAGAGAAGAAAAGACTCTAGGCTTTTCTAAGAGTATTTTCAGGTTGTGCAATTTCTGTAGCTTTCTACCGTTGATGGGTAGTAAGACCATACTCTGTCAGACTCAGACATTAAATTCTGTCATTTACAAGCAGGAGGTTCTGCAAGATTCATGTAATAGACACAGGGAATATTATTATTGTTGCATTATTCCTGCCCTGAGAAAAGAGTGGGATTAAAGTACTGTATACATTTGCTAGGCAAGACTAAATTTGTTCATGAGTCAGTTCCAGTCTCAGCCTGTGCATCTGAACAAGCTGGATTTCCTGTTTCTTCTCAAAATTAAGTAATACAGTACAAAGAGTCACTCAGAAAGTAATCTTGAGATTGACTCATTTCTATCCTCCCTAGCCAATAAAGGTTTTGAGAGGAAGAAGAACACAAAAATCGGCTTTTAAAAGAATAAAATGACTCAGAATTTATATTCAGATAAAGATGTCAAAAGTTATTGGTACTATTGTTCTATTTCTTTTTCCAGAGTTATGAGCTTGGACAGTTTCTAAACATTGCCTTTTTTTTTTATTTTTTTATTTTTAAGAAAACAGGAATATAAAAACTCCCACTTAAGCACTTAGATATATCAGTAGGAAATAAAATGAGCAGCTTTTGAATACAGATTTTCACCTTTATGATTTAATAAGCTAATTTCACCTTATAACTTCACCCCGTTATTGTTTCTGTTAAAAGCTATAGTCAAAATTCTCTCTGTAATATTCAAAATATATTTTCTTAAAGTCTCGAAAAGTTATTTAATGTTAAAACAATTAATTACCAGTCATAAGAATTATCTGAGATGCAAAGTCCACATGTACATTTATGGGCTGCTATAATATCTTAAGTGGCCCTTATAATAAATGGGCCAAACTATCAATGTGTAAATTGGAACATGGTTCCTGTGCCTATACTGCATTCAATGTTATCACTGGACTGGACCAAATAGGAAAAGAATGGCAAGAGAGTATATATGCAGACAACAGTTCATTAAAAACTCAGTTTTTGGTAAATTATTTCTTTAAATCTCTAAAGAACCATTACCACAACCATTCAAAACTTTAGTTGTTCCAAGTAATGCAATGACCACTCAAAACTATTTCGACTCTTTCCTTTGAATAAGGATCTTCATTAAAGCTGTCAACCATCACTAATTCAGCAAGGGTGTCCTGCTGGGTGAAAGTAAACAAAAACAGCAAGAAGTCATGATACAAATCTCAAAGAAAGGCATGTCCTAGTTACATTTGTAGGTCAGATAAAATGCGTTATAAACCTTCAAGAAAGTTATAAATCTTCCTTTCTGACTTATAAGATGTTTTATTGCAATCTGCTATTCCTCTCAAATCCACTGAAACAAATGGTCAAGAACTCTGGGACTGCATGATATCTAACGCTCAATACATGCCAGCTTCAGAGACTTGCAAATCCTCCTAAAAAAGTGCCAATAATGTGAAACGATGTATTACTGAAGGTGGGAATTTCTTCCTAAGTACTTATTATACTAAATACCTTATTACCTAGGCCAAATACCATGCTTGAGTTTATTCCCAAGAGACACAGATGTGAAGGGTCTTCGTCCCGAAGGCCCTTTCAACTTTAAGAATAGCCTAAATCACAAGGGTGGAGATTTAAAGAGGTCACTCATGTCCAAGTACTTATTTGTCTAGGCAGACATTCAATTCTTCAATTAACTTCTCAACTTAAAAGTATAGCGTCTGCAGAACTTTTTAAATTATCTTAAAGAATGCCTTAAATTTGTCACCAAAGACAGAAAGGTACATCCTAACTCTAACCTACTCCAGGTAATTGAGAAATGATCTCATGAAGGAGAGGACACTGCCTCAATGGTCTTAATTCTCATGTTAAATAAATTATCATATGCCAGAGAGAAGAGAGTTACAGTCTGTTTTCAGCATCTGTACTCCCCATGATAAAGCTGATCCTTCCTGAGTCTGAATGAGTGCCCAGTCTTCAGAGATATCCCTACGGCATCTTGGCAATCTCAGTCTTGGATATTTAACAGGTGCCAGAGGGCACCAAGAACTTGAAGAAAAGGAACTAGACAAGAAAATCTATTTCAGAAAAAGATTTAAATGTGAGAGACCTGACACAAAAGAGTACTTACAAAAGGATCAACTTTCAAAATCATATGCCTGCAGAAGGTGACAATCATGGCATAGTTCCTGACATTGCTGCTGCCAAAGGAGTCTAACCCATTCACAGACCAACCCATTGTGGTCCACAAGCGGGAGTTTTTGGTTATAAACCATGACCCAGAGCTCCATTCAGGCTCTGAGAGCAGCCATTTTAACTATAAACAGAAATCAATCTATGTCCTGACTGGGCATGATCTTCTAGGTTCCCAGTTTCTGACAGTTGTAAAGAAATCATGAGAAAGATTTAAAAAAATCCTCGATAGAATCAAACTACAAATCTGTATGTACCAGGTGCATAATGACCAAGCAATTCTGGAGCTGTGGATGGGAAGACACAATGAAGGATGTGGACTGTTCTCAAAAATATGTATACACTGCAACTCATGGTGAGCAAAACATTATCTTCTTGAAAAATGTCTAATACAGGAAGTTATGCTCTTCTCTGGACCTTAACTACCACTGACGTGGTATCTCAGCAAAATTGTTGAAGAGTACTCACATTCTTCTCAGCAAATAAGTTTGCAATTTAACATTCAAAAGTGGATGTATGTTTAGGCAGTTCTTTGATCCTTCCTTTATGTTTTATCATTAACACACTGCCATGGTGTTACCTTATGGAATAGTTTGGAGTCAACCCTTCAAAGCCATCTTTCACCACAATATACTGATGGTGATTCCCCTCTTACCCCAAGCCAAAATTAGTTCTCTAAGTGGAATTTCGCCAGGCACAGTGCAGCCATTTCTAGGTATGTATTAGGATACTGTCAGATACCAAGACAAATATTTTGCCAGAATAGAAATATTTGGTCATCAAAATGAACTATTTAAACAACAGCTTTCAAAATAGATATTTCTTATTACTGTCATTTTCTCATGTGTCACTAAAATCAGGTCTAATTTATTTATATTATTTATTCAATGCTAAAAAGAAGTCATTCTCTGCAGATTTTAATTTTGCCTTTTCTGAAGAACTTACATCCTAAAGGCAAATTCACAGAACGACTGTACACCTCTTCCCCTTGCTCTATTCCATTTCTCTACCACTAAGATTTCCTTGACAGTTTCTGACTTGTTATACAAGTCATTTTACTCACCACAGTAGAATTAATCACTTCAAAAGCAAGAAAGACCTTGCACTCTTATGTTTGCACTGAATTGCTATACTGTCATAATATTTTGTTCCGCAATTATTCAATGAATTAACATGCAAAGATCCTCTCACCAGAATGCACTAAACATTTCCACAAATGACTGCAGTTGTTCTAGATCACCATCTACCTTCACCCCCCTGGTAAAGAGAGGAGTGATAAAAGCCTTGATGTGCTTTCCCCGTGGACATAATACTTCTATCAAACAGATGGGTGGATTTCCTCAATCTTTCTAATAAGAATTAATGGAAATTAAAAAAGGATTTATTGACTGATGGCAGATGGCTGAAGGATTTTGCAGAGGTGTGACTCACGTAAATTACAACAGAAGCAAATTCAACCTCTTGCTGTGGACAAAAGGTTAGTTCTGCATTAATTAGGAGCGTTCTGCTCAGTTAGATGTTAAAAGGAAATAAATACTTTCATTTTTACTTAGTTGGATGCAACCACACTAACACTTCAACCATCCCTTGATCATCACACATACTGCAAACCTAATTTGTGTTCTTAGAAAGAAGCAACTTGAAACACTCATGATAAAATACATTATGCTCAGACTTAAATAGCAGCTGCCCGTGTATGTACTTTAAATTGCCTCCTGCAATCCTAGCTTTTCTCAAGCAATGGTCTCCCCCTTGTCTACTAATAGGTTCCAGAACCTTCCAGAACCTTCAACGCAACTGCACGGCTATGGAAGACCACCAAACTGCCTGTTGGCTAACACTGTCTGCACAAATGGCAGGGTACTGCCACAAACAATTCACCCAGCCTAGTAAGCATGCGGTGCTCTAAGTCCTATATTGTGCTCAATGCCAAACGTTTTTCAATACCGCTTTCACCTAGTCTGACATAATATAGGGGATTCTTTGCAGTCACATCATGCTTCCAGGAAATACCAAAACACAGGTATTAATTCACTTTCTACAGAAGACATACTATTTTAGCAAAGGATGCTCAGCCCAATATTTCAGCTGAGTGCTGCTTATTCCAGAAGATGCATGTTTGTGAACACAGGACAAAGAAAACATGAGATGTAGATTTTATACAGGCAAACAAATAGAAGACTAGAGTCCTGGGTTGAAAACCACTAAGACTAAAATTATAAAACAGTCTTTATGTTCTCATAATATTTTATTACTACATGAAAATTTGATTTTTTTCTTTAATAAAAATTATACATGCAAAGAAAAGATTATCTCTGCAAAATAAAGATTATTTATGCCCCAAAATATCCAATTTAAATAATCTCAGTTAATTAAATACCCTAATAATTATTTTACCTAATCCACAAAGGCTTTGGTAATCTAATGTAATATTAACTTATAGACTCTGAAGTGTCAGATATTATACACTAAAACCAATAATTTGTTGACAGATCCAATTAAATGTACATGTTACTTGAGAAAGAAAACAAAACAACACCTTCTGTTCCTTGCCGTATTAAAAAAAAAAAAAAAAAAAAAGAGAGAGAGAATTAATCGCCATTCCAAGACAACCAATTTAAAGTGTCTTTTTGTCAAGACAGCACCAGTACCTGTATTTCATTATAAATTACTGTTACGGTTTTGTTTGGGACAGAGTTGATTGTCTTCAACAATCACACAATGCTGTTCTGGGCTTTTGAAGAAAATAGCAGTGATAACACCCCAATGTTTTAGTTGTTGCAGAGCAGCGCTGGCCCAGAGGCAAGGCCTTCCCAGCTCCTTGCGCTGCCCTGCCAGGAGCTGGAGGGGACACAGGCAGGACAGCTGGCCCAGGCTGCCCAAAGGGATGTCCCACACCGCCCGGCCTCACGCTCAGCCATGACAGCTGGGGCTGAGGAGGAGGAAGGGGGACCTTGGGAGCAACGCTGTTTGTCTCCCCAAGAAGCTGCCCCGTGTGAGGAGCCCTGCTGGCCTGGAGCGGCTGGCACCTACCTGCTGGTGGGAAGCAGCCTGTGGGGCCCGGCTGGGCTTTGCTTTGCACAGCTTCTGCCTTCCCCACTGAGCTGTCCTTGCCCCAGCCCTGAGCTCTCACACTTCATCTTTCTACACTTCTCCCTTTCTCTCCCCATCCCACCTGGGGAGGGTGGGCAAGCAGCTGGGGCTGCTGAGCTACCTGACAGGGCTGCACCACAACAATTAATGTCTTAAATTGGTCTGTTTTTATGACCCATTTCATTTTAAAAAGAACCCTGGAAAAAGTTTAATAGATGCTGGGGTGCTGGTTTACTTTTTAGATTTTTTTTTTTTTAATTTTATTTTTGTCTCCAGAACAGTAGCCTATTTATTTGTGCTAACTATATGAAATACATTTCCTCACTAAGGGAAATACTACACGAACAGTTAAAATGTACTAGGGGGAAGTTGAGTTTTACCTAGATATTAACTGTGATTTCAATATGTTAATGATTTTCATGTTCTAGACCTTAGATGAAACTTCCCTTAATCAGCTTTTCTCAGGGCCAACTACAAAATTAATCTTAGAACAACCTCTAAGGATTGTTACCTCACCGTACCAGTTATTTCCAGGAAATTAACAAGCAAAGCTGTGCCCAAAATCATCCCCTTATACTTCAAATTATTAATGTAATCGTACAAAATAAATAAATAAATACATCCATTACCAATCATACCCAAACGCATTCAAAAATTCAAGAAACAGTAGCTGGATTTTGTTATTTGCTGGCAGAAGACAACATCCCAATGAATGCTGTGTAATTTGAAGAGTAGTCATCCCTAATTCAAGTGCAACTTGTGCTCAAATTTTTTTTTCTTTAGCAAAGCAGTACACATACTTTAATAAACTGACTGGCAATACACACAGGTAAGTTGAAGGATCTGGCCAATCAAACATCCATTAAAAACAACATTTAGCCAGTTTAGTCAATAATGATATCACTGCTCTGCTGCAAATAGTAACATTAGTGGGTGCAGTCAATGACTCAGTCACTAAAAACAAGAACACTTTTGAAGTTATCCATCAGAATTAAACTGAGTTGAAAATTACAGCAATTTATTCTGCCAAACGACAGTTTCACTTTGTGTGTTGAGTCTACAGAGCCAACAGAAATGCAGCAACTTCAATGCAGTTAAACTGACAGAAAATGCAACCTTACTATCATTTAATGCATGAGGGTGTTTAAACACAAGCATACACAATGAAGTTTTAGCTTTGGCAGAGACCACAAACTTCTACAAGCTTAAAACTTAAACCAAATGAAGAGTCAGCTTACAGAATTATTTTCAGTTCTTAATGGGCCCATGCCTAAGACTGCAGTATTAAAAACTGATCTGCAGAATGGGTTTGTGAAAACTGTAGCTAGAAAATTTAAACTTGTGGTTCTTACCAACATGATGGGAAGATATATGTTACTTACCACAAGTCTAATTGAATTTATACACATTTAAATGCTAAATTTTAATAAAAATTTAGACTACTATTTTACAGTTACAGCTAAAAGCAAGTCTATACCATTTAGTTTGTCTTTACGATGGGCTTCAATGTTTTAAAAATTAAGCAAATTGGAAGTAAAGCCATTGAAATATTTAATGCTTAATTTAACTTAATGAACTTTAAATGAGATTTTGAACAAGTGCATGCAGGATGAAAACCTGATTTTTGCTCATTGCTAAAAATATATTCTGACAGAGCATTCATCTTGAATAGATCTAACTTATCTTTTGAAGACTGTTAGGATTCTAATTAATTTTTACTCTAATAATTGAAATAGATCTTTCTTAGTTACTAGATTTATAGTACGTATAGTTAAGTATGTTAAATTTTGAAGTCTAAACAAGACAAAACACAGCATTTAGCTTTCTTAGGCAGCACTTTTGTTGATTAGGAGAACCAAAAGATATAAGTACAAGCCAATCATGTTTAATTTATACCCAAACAGCTTGGAAGAAATGTATGATTTACAGCTGAAACAAGTCCCCGTATTAATTATTTGGAGCAGATTAGTTTATGAACAAGCCAATGATCATGAAGTCTGGAAAAAAGATGCACAGAACAATGAAAAAAGGGACCAAAAGTAGCTTGAAGTATTAATCAGGAGAGTATGATATGAGGGTTTTTGTTTGTTTGCTTATTTTTGAAACCTCTCAGCCAAAACATCTATATGATACTGGTTTAAAAATAAAGTATAGTTTAGCTAAAGGTATTTATAATTAAAATAGATAAATTTTCAGAACATTTAATGCAAACTACTGTTTTCATTGAAACTCGGATAGTAAGAACTACAGTAGGTAGTTATATTTTTATTTTATGAAAGAAAAGCAACACTGTGGGTAAAAAACGGGTTATCTTGTTCTGAATCAACAAAAGTATTCACTAAGTATTCCTACACACACAGCAATATCCTTTAAACTTTCTTCAGCACTTTCTGACCTCCTGAAAATGTTTACTGCCCTCCCCATTCTCATCTCTCTACTATTTTTATTCTTCCCATATTATTCTCTACTCTCTACTATTTATTCTTCCCATATTCATGTGTTGCCCAGGAATTTGTGTTGCAAAAAGGAGAAAAAAAGTTAAAAGTTCTTTCAGTTTTTACTAAACTTATGAGAAATCTATGTACTTGATATTCATCGATACTGAGTCAAAATCTTGACTTGAAATTCAGGACAAGAGTAGATGGATTATTTCAAAAATTCACATGGATGGAAAAATTAATCTGTGTTCTGGTATTTCAGCCGCTGAAGGAAAATTGCATGCTGTTAGGAAGAAAACAGTACCTTGGTCCTTTTTGTCTGCATCTCTGATCTAGGCATTGGTGGTTATGGTGCCTTTTTTTTTTTTTTTTTTTTCCCCTGTATTGACATCAACTTTACTACGAGATTTCTGACTGCTTGCCGTGCTCCTGTACTATCCCCACCTCTCCTTCAAATAATTAAATATAGGCCTAGACGGGTCTTTGGAAAGTCACCCTTAATGATGTTCTACATAAAGATAACATTTCGGCATTCCAGAAATGCCAGAAGTATTATGAACAGATTGCTTAAAGTTTTCACCATATTAATTAGTTTTAAAATATTAAAGAAAAATGATATAGTCATTTTCAAAGATTAAAGCTATTTGATATCAAATTCTCTAAAAAAAAATAAATCTATGATTAAGTTAATTACTAGAATGAAAGTTGCAGTTACTTTTTTCCCCCTTGGATCCTAGAAACAGGCTAAATGCTTTCATGTTCTTCTGCTTTACTTGGTAATGGGAACCTATAGTAGCGTACAGAAGATAAGTTACCTAGTGTTTCCTGCATTCAGGTGAACATAGCGTAGAACACTGATAAAACTCTTCCTTTCTAGTCTAAATTTTAATGAGAAGAAATACCTCCTTTTCAAGCTTTTTACAGAAGTGATAGAATTCTATTTCAAGCATCACAGTAATCTTTGCAGTTGAGGAAAATGTAATCTGAATTATTTACCATTTTTAAATTTTGTTGTTTCTTAAATTGATGAAGCCAATGTTCATTAAAAAAATAAAAAATAAATCATCTGATGACTACAGAAACTGATGGGTTTAATCTACCTATATTATTGGCTAAATAAAAATATTAAAAGAAGAACACTTCTTGATTCAAACCAGTGTGTCCATGCTATAATTTTGTCTTGAGAAGTGACTACCTGCCAGTTCCAGAAGAGGATAGAAGAAAATATTTATGTTTGCCCTCTTATCTCCCAGCCTACACTAATTTTCAGACATTTGTGTACCACTACCGTCTCCCCCTCCCTCCTACCCCATCTATTCTGCTAAAGATCTTTCTAGGCATAGGTTACATGGAAGCATTTTCATATTTTTGATCATCTTTATTGCCCAGTAAAAAACAAACAAACAAACAAAAAAATAAATATAATTCTATAGTTAAGCCTCTGGAACTAGGAAGAAGAAATGTAGAAGACTTAGTTAACGGCACTCTATAATCTGCAAGGATGGACACCAGACAAAGACTTCAGAATGCAGCTTGATTAAAACGCAGTTGGCAGACAAGAACTTGTTGTTTTAATCAGTGTCTATTTTATAAAGTTAAATAGCACAACTACAAAAAAAAGGAAATAGACTTTGAATGACCTGCTTCGACAAAAACCTGGACTCAGTAATCAAAATCAAAAAAAAAAAAAATCACTTTGCAACTATTAAATCTCCATTAACAGGCAACTTGTAATAACCCATTAATGGGCTGCTCTTGATATTATGGCAGGAAATGATGTAACACTTCATCAAAAGAAACACTGAAACAGCTAGGATAAAAATAGATTTTTTGGAAGAGCATTATGTCATCTTTTACCTAGCATTTAGAATTTGCCAAAACAGGGTATTCCTAGAGACAAATGACTTGTAATAGAGAATTCAGAAACCTCCCAGAAGAGTCTCATAAGACAAAATTCAGTGTCAGAGAACACAGAACAACACAGAGAACTACTCATGCAAATACCACAAGCTAGGATGATACCTGGTATATGGGAAATTTTTGTTGTTGTTGTTTTGTTTTGTTTTTAAATAAAGCCAGCAATCTATTAAAGCACTTTGCCTGAGTTAAAAGGTTTGAATGTAGTATTCTCAGCATGGACAAAAAGGGTAAGAAAAGATTTATTGACGAAGAGGAAATTACAACGAGTAATCAAGTGAAGTATCAGCAAGCCACCAGTCAGTGAATACCCATCTATATACCACACATGAATAGGTTAAACTCACGAGTGGAAGCCAGTATATTTGCAAAAACACCAATAGTACCAAGAGGTACACCACAAATGGGCAGCTTTGCAAGATCCAAAAAGCACTGAAGAGTAAGATGATTGCTACTGAAAAACGTGTGTGAATGTCATTATGGTATAGTAGTAAAAGACACATTTAGCTAGCAATCATTTTGGTAACTTGATTGCATGTCTGATCGTAGAATGTTTATTACCAAAAATGTCTCAACATTCCTAGCTCTCGAAGACTACTTTCAACTGTAAGTATCCCACTTAATACTTCTGCCAAAAGGGAGAAGAAATCATTTTCCTCTGTACTTAGGACTGTAAAAGTACAAAATAGTACCAGTGAATCACAGATCGTCACCAGCTGACATTTTATTCAAGAAAGGGCAGAAGTACGTTTGCACTGTTAGAAACTAATGTCACTGTAGGCTTGTAGAGGGATAAAGAAAACAAAACAAAACAAAACAAAACAAAACAAGGCAATAGAAAAAAAATACGTGATTTTGGGTTTAGGTACTACCATTTCTTTCTGAAAATTGTATCAATTACTCTAGCAAGCTGAATGTTGCAAAGGTACAGGAAACACCTTTACAGAAAGAGAAAAACATTTACTTTCAGGTCCAAGAAAATATCTGGTTTTGTTTGATTTTTCACTAGGTCCAGATGGACTGTGCCATCATAAAGACTCAGCAAAACTTATGGATTAATTACACCCTGTTAGAGTACTGGCAACTCTGAGATCCGCGTATCCCTTTGACATATGATGAGACCAAGCCAACATTCTTATTCAGTTTAGTTAGATTTTTAGCAAATAGTCTATATTTGTATTGCATTACATTCAACAGTCTTAGCATGAAATCTAACAACTGGAACTCTCCACTGGATCAGCAATAGGAACAAGGACACAAACTCCGTAACTTTATTTTACTTATAATACAGAAAAGTGAAATACAATACTGCTAAAATAAACTAGCAGATGGAAAAGATACGTTTAAGCTTTAGACAAAAACCAAATAAATGCTTACACCATACAAACTACTCTGCTATCTGAATGGCTTGTGAATTATACTACGAAACCTCTCTCTTTAACAATATTGACTCTCTTAGTGTCTTGCTCTCCTACACTTTTCTCTTATAGCAGCAAACTGAATGGCTTTGGGCTGACAGGCTGTGCTCTGGGCTGTGAAGCACCCAGCAGCATCGCTGTGCCTGAGGAATGCCGTTCTTATGGAAGGTCATAGCCATGGAGTAAAAGGGATGCTGAGGTCTCTCAACGCTTGGATTAATCTGATGAATGGCTTTGATGGCTGAGACCTTGAATTTCAATTGATACCCAAGCTGTGAGCTGGTATACCGAGCACACTACAGCAAGGGAGGTGTTGCAGTGCTGACTGCCATCATTAACCAGGCTGCTGAGTTCTAAACATATTGAAACATTTCTCAGAGTTGAGACTTATATCTATATACAGTTTGCTATCACTGAACTTGAGTCATTCATGGATTATCAACTTTGGGGCCAAGTATCTTACAAAATTTGTCATCTTTCAGGTAACTTCAGATGGATTTCCCCTCCTCCCCCCTTTTTAATTTTAAGCAGACATTACTATATGGTTAGTAGTATCAGTGAGGATTCCGTAGGTGTCCTGAGGTCCTCATAGCTCAAGGACAGGAAGTATTCAGAGATGAGAAACATTACAAAAACACATATATATACATATATACGTATATAAATATAAAATATCCCTTGGAGCTCTTCACTGTTCAGCTTCAGTTTGCTGCTTGTCCTCCAGAAGCCAAGATACTTTAGCCACTGAGATTCCAGTTGTAAAAGACATATGGATCCAACTATAACAAGTATATTGGCATCATTCAGGTACAAGAGTGAAAGAAGTTGCGTTACCAGGATATTTTGAACATTCAAGCTGAGTATTTGTTAGTTAAAGAAGCAAACTAATTTGCCCAACTATAAATAATTGAAGAAGCAAGACCTTTAATGAGTCGGAGCAATATTTTGTCTATTATTCTACATGCATATTAGGTACATCTGTTCATGGCAGCAAGGGAAGACGTTCCTTGTGAATAAAGTGCCAGAAATTCAAATGAAAAATATCTAATAAAGAACAAATAAAACTAATTTTTAACCCATCCACCAACACTTAAGGTGGTAAGTAACAACTTTATAAACTGTATTACAGGGAAAAAAAAAAAAAAAAAAAGAGCTAATGCAATATAGTTAGAAGCTCCCAGAAGTAAACGTCACACATGCAAAAGCGGCAAGCTACCGTAATAGCAGAAGGACCTAACAGCAGGGCTGTTACAATAAGAACCACCTTGTTATTATATAGTTAACATCTGTGTTTGCTAAATGGCAAAGTAAATGAACATAATGCTTATTGCCTTGTATTCGCATTTTGCCACCTGCACATGCATGGCAATACACTGAGTAATCAAACCAGAAAGCCAAAAATTCCCCATTTCTATCTTTCCATCTTCCTTTGAACTTCGATGTGAAATGTGTTTATATGCAGCTAAACAAACCCTAATGAAGTTCTACAGATAAACCAGCAATAACTAGTCAACGTTATTAGTTGAAAGTTAAGGACATAACCAGCAATGCACCTTTATATCCGGGCAAGATAGAATAAAACTACTGGACTAGGTCCTACTTGCCTGTATGTATTTAGTAGTTTTACTGCTGTGATTATGTAGTATTATTGGAGATCTCAGTTAAGCAATTACAGGGAGCTTACACATCTGGGACTTTTTTTTTTAAGACTATAGATCTACAGACTACAAGTCTTTCAAGTATTATAATTTTGTTCTCAAAACCCTCGAATAATGTTCCAGGGCCACCACTGGCGATCTGTGTACCTATCAGCATTTCAAAGCCAGTTAAAAATATACATGTATTTTTCACCACCACAGGTAGCTAAGGCTTCTTTATGAAAGACTGTATATCTTTCTCTTGCAGGGAGAAAACTAGGGGCAACTGTTGTCCCAGAAAATGGAATCTAAGACTAGGATTTCAGATAAGGACAAATAAAGGAAATCCACACTCCTCTTTCTAAAACTGGATGCTACATGTGGTTGAGGTTGCACCTTGGAGTGCCATAAATCTTGTGTCCATTCTCCAAAGAACATTTCCTTTTTAATGCATGATATCACTTTATAAGTAGTACCAGGCCATGTGTGAAACAATGTGATTCAAAGCTCTGTTGCAGCCATGCTCCTAAAGAATGGTGGAGTTCACGTCAATGGATGGAACCATCAATGGATGGTTCAAGTCAATGTTCAATTGTTGGAGCAAACCAAAAACTTACTTGGACAAACGAGCTTGTTATTCAAACTACTTGGAGCAGCTAAAGCATACAGGAAGAGCACTGTTTTCAATATTGATATTGATGAGCGTCCTTATGTCTCCAATCATTAATTAGCAAGACAGTTGCTGACAGTTTTTAACTCATGATTACATCTGGCATGTTTTTTTTTGTTTGTTTGTTTTAAATGAGTTTAAAGTTAAAACTTTCTAAACATTACGAATAGTCTTTAAATCACAAAGTCACAGAAGCCTCAGATGGAGCAGCCATTTCACTTTGCTGAATTCATGAGGTAAGATTTGTGAGCATTTCATCACTTTGGGAGGGAGGGTCCAGGAGCGTTCACTCCAGGGAAACTGAAGTGTGGTTGTTCTTCATAATTGCTGTTGGGACTTCCACAAATCTAAGACAGACAGAATCCAATCCATTAAGTATTTGTTCTATATTTTAATCCCACAAATGCTGACACCATACATTCACCAGGAAGTGAAATGGCCATATATTAACTGTCTGTTACCCTCCAAGAACACACTGAAACAAAGTTTGGCTGGAATAAAATGATTACCAAAATTGGTGTTAATTTGCAGTAGAAATATCAAGTACCCACATATCTTGCACATCTCTGTGTTTCCAGTGAAGAATCATTTTATCCACATTAGAAAATACTTAATAAGCATTCCTGTCCTGACTGTGGGCAGGACTCTCTGGGCATATAGTAATGCATATGTAATTGTTATCCTCTCAATGCTTCAGATTAATTTACAGCAAAATTGAGATTGACAAAATAGAAGAAACATTACAGCTAGAGATAAGCCCAGCTGGAAATGCATTCTGAGGAGTGTTTCAGGAGAGGTGACATAAGAGATGAATACGTGTTCCCAGAGCATGCAGCAAATAAGGGAACATTAGAAGCAGTTAGCTAATTGTTTTAAAAAAATTTCATATATCGCTTGCAAAACATGTATTTAACATCATTCTGTAATTTACAGTTTTTAGTTAAGCTAATTACAGATGCATATTGTACCATATTGAAAGAAAAATATAAGTTTTCTAGGTTTCCCCTACACAGACTTTACTTCCTTTTTAGCTCTTAGGAAGACCGAGAATAGAATGAAGGACAGAATGAAGGCAGGGGCAACTAGGAGAAATGTGACTTTCCCTGGAACACTGTCTACTGTCTCACTCACTGAAAGGTATCCACCACAGACACCCCTCTAATATTTTTGTCCTTTAAAAGTCAGCTGACATTGCAATAGTCTTGCCTACAAAGCAAAAATATCATTTCTAAAAGAGATTTACAATCAAGTTGCTGTGTCCTTACAGTTACAGTAGACCTACTAAGATGAATTAAGTTTCCTAGAGCACCACTTACTTATGGCAGGCAAATAACACCAGCTAGAAGTTGGGTTTAGCACTCCAGCATTGTAAGCAGAGACATTCAAAACTGAAGACAACTTTTAAGTTCAAATGGGATGGGTTCCTAGACTCAAGTTGCATGTCTACTGTACTATTTTCTTTCATTTACATGAGTAATTGAATCTTATACTTCCAAGAGATATTTCCATAAAATTTGAAAGACATTTTAGCGTTATCGTAACAGGGATCTGTGAGTGTATCCAAGATAAACAACTAGTTTATCTCCATATTCTTTGTTATTGACGACTTTGTGTGCATCCACAACCAGGCACACAATAGTTCCTGTAAGGATCTTCCTTTGAAGGAATATAGAACAGTTGATTTAAAATTATATAGTTTCTGCACATATATGAAGTGTTCTCTTTACAATTCTTCAAGAAGTGATGTAATACCACCAGCATTAACACTGCAACAAAACAAAATAGAAATGTATTCTCCTTAAAATCCCAGAAGCAAACAGGGCCTCAGAATAAACTAAATTTTAAATTTATCCTTGATGTTGTCTCTACATAGTGGTTCACTAAACACAGTTGGCATACAAAAGCCCTACTGCAGTCAATGTCCCTGTGCATTAGCAGGTGTGCTATAAGAACATCATTTTGAATTTCATCAGCTCTGATCATTAACTTCTCATGCGGTGAAAGGATATTTCAGACTGACTGTAGTGCCAAGACATATTCTTAAGGCTTAGGAAAAAGTACTCAAGCAAGAACCAACAACAGATTTTGTTTACAATGAAGGACTGAGAAAAAAATCATTAACACACTACAATGTTTTGATAGACAGATGGCAGAAAACTAGACTTAAATTCAGCCATGTAACTAAAATCAGATAGTACATGTAGGAAAAAAGGGACACTTGGAAAACATGAATATAATTTCTTTTGCTGGTACAGATACATACGTGCCTTTTTAAAAATTCTATCACATTTACATCACTAAAAGCATAAACAATTTGCCTGATAATTGGAGATCAGTGGTAACTTATTAAGGAAAACAGTACCTGTTTCTGTAGCATCTTTAACTGATTTTTTTTCTATATCATTTTTTTTTCCTCTATATCAATTTATACTAAGTCCATCAGAAAACCATCAAATTAATTCTAAGGATGTACATTAAGCAATGGAAATTACGTGACACGCATCTTTTTGTGCACACATCTTGGTCAGAAGCTGCATGAAGTGGAATGACAAACTTTGTTAGCATTTTTTTTAAGGCAAGTATGTCTGCTATAGTACGTGCATATATCTCCTGTTAGAAAAAGCAACGCTCAAGTAAAGTGCTGAGTACTAGAGCAGAAATATAGTGATGTTTCCCTAGCTCTTGACAGAGTCCAATTTACAGTCTTGAACAGGCCTCCAAATAAAGCTGCTTCCTGCACAGATAAGACTTCCACATTGTTCTTTTTAAATTACTTTTTGCTTGGAGGAGAACTGTTAATCATGCTCTACACGCGAGATCATCGGGCAGTCCATTATAGATTAGAGATATAGAATATACTGAAGTCAAACCCCGGATGTGGAGTTCAGCACAGACTCCAGTTTCACACTCAGAACCATAATCCAGAACTTGACATCTTAAACTCAGACCAGCACATACCACAAGTTAATTGCTGGGGCAATCTGGATGATGGCATATTCTTTGACTCCGAGTCCTCAGATAGGAACATCCGAGAAGCAGCTTGCATCACACCATTCAGGGCAGCATAACTAGACAGTTCCATCCACCAAAGCAACTCCTCAACAGCTTATAAAAGAAAAAAAAATCATCCCTTTGATCTTCCAATGATATTCAGACTGAGACAGTTTAAGCAAAGGTGTAGAATCAAGCTGAATGTCACAATGCCACATGCACATTTTGAGAAGTAACTCCTACCATTCCAACTAATTGTCGTACATAGAGGTTGAAAAACTTTACAAACCGTGAACTGAATTTGTCTTGTAATGTACTGCTTCCCTCCGCTGATGAATGTTAGGCTTTGGATTTCCAATAGGCTGTGAAATGGATGTAACCAGATGGCTTCAGTGGATTCAGGTGGACAAAGATACTTTTGCAGTCCTTTTGCATCAGGTTAATAGTTATTAACAACTCTTACTGATCAATTCTGACGTGGTTTATAGATCTTTTAAGACAAATTAAGGAATTTCTTGCTTGTAATAGGCACATACTAGGTTAGCTTCAGTGGAGACCAAGCCAAAAAGTTCTCTCATTCATCACAGAGGCTTGATAGAGATGGTTTCAGCTTGTCTACAAATAACCAGATATCAGAACTACTGGATCACAGATCACATTAGAAGGCCACCCATGTGGCCTGTGGTTGCGCTCATCACACGTTCTTTCTGCTGTGCCTGTACTCTCTGTCTCAGAGCTGGGATGTACCAACAACTGCTTATTGGGTCAAGCAGGGCGAGAGAGGCTGAGGTGCTGCATTAAGGGGTCTTCTCTACAACACACATCACCCTGCGTTTGACATGGCTAGCCGTGCACCTCCTGCTGGGCAGCTTCAGCACACAGTGCCATGAAGTGGGTCAAGCGGCCATGCTGTGCGGCACCTGCACCTGCACGCCTCGGTGGTGCCCTGCACTCGAAGCAGCCATGCAAACAGGCTCACACCCAACAGCAGCTTGATGTCACCGCTCCGCCTTACTCCTGGGACATCACATGAGGCATCTCACAGCAGGAGACAGGGCACTCCTCCAGCCTAAAAGTTTGATCCAGGCAACGGTGCAAGAAGAGCTTTTGGTACTGTTTGTGTGTTTCCATGACATCCCACATTTATTTCAGAGAGAGAAGCCATAGCATCTTCAGCGGCAACCTTCAAGCAGTACTAAAAATGCACACTTAGGATTTACTACATGCAGTGTCTCTTAATGAAGTAAACTGCTCAAATTTAATTTAATGGTATTTCTTCTGGTTCATGGGATCTTCTTTAAAGAAGTGTTATTCCAGAGTTTGCCAAAGTCGTCCATTAAATCCAGGAAAATAAATTATGAGGCTATGAGATTTCATCACCTGGCTGAGACGATAAGTAGCACTGAGGCAAAGTTCTATACATTTCTAGAGAATACATAATTTTCCACTGAAAGTGACTCTCCTATAGCTGTTATCAAACCGAGCAAGAACCAGGCCGTTATCGTAACATATAGCAGAGGGTTTTTTTTAGTGCTAATTCAAGAAAAGAGGGATCCTTACCAAATATTTTAAAAACAGGCCTCAATACCGAACTAGTATGAGTGGGTAGCAGCATTAGTGAAGCACTCATATCATGAAGATGAAGAGGATGACAACTTCTACTACACAACCACATTCATTAAAAAAATGGAAAATTGAAGGACCTCAGTAACGACATATTTCCCACAAATGCACAAGTGCTTACATAATAGCGAAAAATATCAACTTCAAAACCAGAAAAGAGAATTCCGATTTGCCCTCAAATATTTTTCTGATTAAACCACGTTAAAAGCTTAGGATAAATAATTTATGATTTTGAATTTTTTTGCACACTTACTTTTGTGGTTTCTGCAGAACTGCCAGTACTGGTGTTTTCAGAATGCCCCAAATAAGTTATATGATTAGGGTTATTGCAATATCAAGTAATAAAGTGATAACTGGAGAAAAAAATAAACAAAAAAAAACTACCCATTCAGAGGAGTACATCTAAGAATAACGCTTTGAGCTCTAATTTGATGCAGCAAAAGCGTTTTAGTATCAAGGATGATTTTTATTGTAATAGGTTATATGCTGTCAGCAGAAGGTAAGATAATTCACAATAATAGAAGAATTAGAGAAGGCAATGTACTAAGCCACTGCCTACAGTGTTACAGTCCCTAAGAGATGAAAGAATGGATTTATTTCTTTTTCCCCCCATAAGTGTCTCACAGGCTAAGAAAAGCTCAAATGCAATGCAAGTTCCTTCTGATTTTTTTTTAGAAATCACATTTATACAGGGTAAATGAATACTGCTAAGCTTAATATTCTTCCTCACTGGGAACATGTTTTTTCACAGTTCCAGCCTTGGGGAAAAGTCTTTATGTAACACCTTTCATTAGTGGATTTTATAACACTTCACAGAGGAAGCGTGTATCATTTCTCTCAATTTTCAACAAGGGAGAACCATACAGAAACACAATACGGTTATTAAATGAGAGTCTCTAAGATAGAATCACCTAGGAATTGCCAAGCAAGGTTCTGATGTTGAAGACTAACTTTGTCTTGAAATACGTGGAAACCAATGGAAGAGTTCCTACCTTCTTCTGTGGATTCTGGGATTATGGCTTCCCAGAAACCGTTTGTCCTCAGTTGTACCCCAGCATTGTGGCAGCATTTGGCAATGTGGTAGCAAAGCCAGAAATAAAGGCCAGGTCTTGAAATGCCAACCTCTCCTGGCAAGTCTGCTAGGACCCAGCATGTTGTTTTCTAGCCACAAATTTGGCCAGCATCATCTATGACAACACCAAGTAAATTTACCATGGTTCTGTTTCTTAATCTCAAACCTCAGTTTGCAGCATTTTAAGACTAATTATATATGTGTGTGTATATATATTTTATATATATATAAATATAAGTATGTAAAGAAAAGCAAATCACTAAGATCAAAATCACACTGTAAGCAATGCCAAACATCCAGGTAAAGCTGGTAAAATCTTGGCTGAGGACTTCATATCTTTCCATTTGATACTCCAATGTGACCTAAATCTAATCATAGGTATTTACTGAAAGTTGAGCTCATGCATCTATTTTTGAATAATTTGACCATGAAGTACACTACTGAATATATGAAAGCATCAATATGAGAAAAGTAAAAAAGAAAAGCTTAGATTTGCATATATTTTTATACCTCATTTTTCTAGCGCAAATGGACTTGATTTTCACTAATTAAAGCCATATTTGATTTATAGAGTGTTAGTATTCACATTTCAATTCTGAAATGTGATTAGTAATTATGCTCAAAGACAGATAATGTATTTGCATCATTCAGGCTTTCATAAGGTCTAGAAACACTTACTGAGCTACTGAAAAATAGGTTTGGAATGTGCTACAAGTAACCAACAAGATAGCAACCCAGAAGATCAATATGTTAAGCAAGAAGTTTGCTAACTCTTAATATTGGCTTATTATGTCAGTTCTCTCCACCGGGTTTCAGGAACAAATCACTTAGAGTACACTTCATGAACCTTCTGGAAGACATTTCGGAATATATTAGAACCTTAAATTCGCTCCAGTTCCTCCATTATTCAGAGACTGTGAAATCGCTCTCAAATCCAGCCTTACATAGGGCAAATCAAGGTTCTGGCTATTACTTCTACAGCACCCTAGCTATACAGAAGCATAAAAAAAAAAGGGGGGGGGGGGGATCCCTTCCAAGTTCTCCCCCCCATGAATAACGTAACGAAGTGACTACAGCACTGCACTACAAGGAAGGGCTAAAAAAAGTTCCATGAGCTACTTATGTCAATCTAAATCCAAGACGCTGCCAAAAAGAGATAATCCCATTCCACCCACCCAGTCAGCGTGCTTCCTCCGCACTTGTCAGCACTGCATTTCACAAGCCCTGCAGACAAATCAGAAAACTAATCTATATTTAAAAGTTTAAATTGTTGACTCTCAAATGAAAATTTATTTTCCACTTACAAGGTTTCCATCAGTGTTTCCCTGACTTGGTAGAATTTGCCACAGGTACCTGAAACTATACTTATACACGTGCTCGTCAGCAGTAATCATTTATTAAAAGCACTCTCCCAGCTACCTCAAAGTTACGTTACTTCTTTAAGCCAAAGGAGACAGACAAAAGTTCCTTCTAGGTTTGATCCTGTTCAACGCACAGCTCCTCAGTACAAGACCCAGCTGACAGGTCAGGTCACCCAGCCCCTTGTCCCATCCCTCCCCATCCGCCTTCCTACCCCCTGCCCCCCGCGGAGGTGGGTGGCTGCGCTGCCTCAGGCCTTGCCTCCCATCGCATAGCCCTCTGCTGTACTGCTGTCTGTTCTGCTATCAGTGGTTTTGTTTCAGGCGTGAGAAGAGCCAAGAGGAGGAGGTAACGGTGGAAACAAGCTGCATTCAGATCAGTAAGGAACTGATGGCTGGCATGCCCGGGGCTGCTCTTCTAATCACAAAGACTTTAACACCGCTGGAAGAGAAGAGGGGAAAAATACAAACCACCAAACAAGGGCAAACAAACAGACCACATTGCCTAACACAAAGGACCACACAGAAGAAAACAGTAACAACCAAAGAGAGGCAAATCATCTCCTTTGCCTCTTTCAGCTCTGTTTAACCTTTAGTTCACCAATTTTCCATTCTCCATTCCCCAGAAGTCTTAAACTCTGGTTTCAGGAGACAGTATGTTGATTTATGCACACTTATCACACAGTTGGCTGTCAAATCTGAATTTCTTCTGCCTGTTCTTAAGCTTCCACTTGTTTGGAGTGATGTTTGTTAGGGCCTTTGCTCCACGGCTCCAAAGTCTGAGCACATCTGATATGGGAACTGAATACAACTGAACAAGCATAGCAAATTTTCCATGCACTGATTTTTCAGAATAGACACACAGATATCATTATTAATTTTCATAACATCAAATTTGCAGCAAATTGCATACCTCTGGGTACTGCTCCCATAAGAGAAAATTCGTATAGCTCCACTGATTTGAGTGGAGCTGTATTGTTTACATTGTGATCCACTCTAATTTGAGACTCAAATACAGATACAATGGAATTTAATGTAGCCTAGGAAGGATCTATTCCAAAAACAGCTTGTAAGCATCAGATAATTACTCTCTTCAGATAGTTACAAGGGTGGATTAATTTTACATCTTGCTCATTACCACTTAGTATATGATGCAAATGAATCAATGCTACAAAAGAAAAAATTGCAGGAACATTTATCAAAATGCGTAAACATGTTTACAGTCCTTTGCTGCACATGCATTTAATCTCATTCTTTCTTAATTACTGAAATTCTTGAGCAGTAATGAAGAAAGCTTCTGAAAGAATCCCTTGCTACTAAACTACAAAATTACAAGAAGCAGCAAAAAGGCTAGCTCTTCTGTTGGGACTCTCTCTAAAGGTCAGTGGAGATCTCATAAGGGTCTCTCCCCATTTTTTCATCAGTCATATAAACAGACCTATTTCAAAAGATGTTTCAGAGTGTGATGACTTTGAGCAGTCAGATAAGCAATTTGTAAGACACATCCACTGCGAGAGGAGATGCAAATTACAATTACCTGTAGTTTGTAGAACCCCAGATTACAGCTTTATTATATAAAATCTGACTATGAAATAGCTGTCCTGCTGGTTAGAAGGAGACAATGGTAGAAACACTTAGTATTTTTCATTTTTCATGTTTCTGCAAACATTTCTAAGTTTTGGTCTTAAACTTTTTATATTTGGAATACACAAAGGGAGATCAGTCAGCTCTTTCTACAGGAACAAAGCGGTTCTTTATCGCTCAAAGCTCTTCTATCCCATGAAGGATTCCCCATGCAATCCTAAAACAAGATGTATAGTAATAGGAGAGCTTTAGACAAGAGTCATTTTCCTTTCTACCAATTCTATTAACTAAGTGCAGCACTTTGAAAATGGAAAATGGCATATAAGAGCTAAATATTATTGCCATCACTTTGTTGCCAGGGGACAGCTGCTATTAAAGTCCCTCTTTGTATAATTATTAGTTTAATATTTTCCATTACATGCCCTGTTTTATATTATTCTAACTGAGACAAAATTTAACCATTTGGGCAGTGCAATGTTTGCAAAGTCATTTTCCTGCTTTTAGAAACTGAACGATGACCACTAGATGTTTTAAATAGTATATACACAAACTACTGTTTTCACATTTACAATTTTCCTACAGCTTCTAAGGTGCTTATTTTCAATAAACACCAAGTGTCTTCAGTCACTATACTGGGAATGGAGGATTTCTTCTGTGACTACAGAGATACATTTTACAATCCTTCCAATAATTCCTCCAGCTTGACCTGACACATAAATCCACACACACACACACAAATCATCACATCTTAAACAAAATTTTTAAGGTATTTTTCTTCCTCAAACTGCATTTGCTAGAAGTCAAAGGAAGCTATCGGAGGAGACTAGGAACAAAAAGCAAGCATCAATTCTACTGCAGCTGTCCTCTCAGTATTATGCCTGGCCAAGAAGCAAAGGAGAAAATATCCTAATAGGTATACAAAAAGGATAAGGAACTACTAATGGAAAAATAAGGACAGTGAAAGCAGAGGGGTAGGCTAAAGAACAAACAGAAAGGAATAATTGCACTCAGGTGGGTCAGAAGGAGCTCAAAATTAGAGCCTATAACCAAACAGCCCTTGCGTTCATGTTTCTTCTGTTGACACTCTAGGAAACAGCTACCAAGCTTGTGAGCAAGTATATACATCCTAAGCAAGAGCCTGTCAGGGTTTATATTCCACTGTTGCTGCCTCTTGCTCTATTTAAGCATGCAGGAGAAATGCCCTTTTTGCACCTGAGAACTCCAGACCAGGTAGCGGGGAGAGTAATGTGATACCACATCAACTTGTTCTGGCTTATTTATTAAAAGCAATTAAAGTGTTAAGAATATTAAAGAAAAATAAAAATTATAAAGGACTCCGCTAAGTTTAGGAAAGTCTAGATTAACATTATTTGGTTCAAACAGTTTGACTTCATTAAACATACTTCTTCAAATATAGCATTAATCAAAGGGACAAATGTCAATTTGTGTCATTAAGTGCACAGCACAGACAGCGCTCAGAAAAAAACTATTAGGGCTCATCAAAGAAAAGGTCATCATCTCTGCCTCAGTAATAATACACTAAACAGTTCCATATGTTCAGATAAAAAAAAATCAAAACATTGTATTTGGAAGGCATTTTATACGGTATGTTCCTTTCCTGCACTGACTTTTCATTTTAGTGCTGCTTACATTTCCACCTAGGCTCATGAGAGGCTGAAGATTAGTGCTAAGAGAACGTGGGAAGGGTAAGAACAGAGCTTATTATTCTCACAAGAGCCAGAAAGTGTCCAAGTAGAAACTTGTATGGTATATTACTCATAATTACCATGACTTACTACCCATACCTAAAGGTCTTGACTTGAAATGTTTTATTCACATGTGTACCTTCAACAATGAAAACTGAAACAATATGTTGAATACGGGGATACTTGGGCCTTGAAAACTATATTCAACTTCTTGTAAGAGAGGAAGAACTGTCATGTTTTCTTTATAGAACTAATGGAAGGATATGCTTGTTCATTTTATAGAATTAGGCCTATAAAATATGTAGGGTCATTTGTATCTAAACCAGACTATTAGCCTGCATGCAAGTAAGTAACATCAAAAGTTAATTTAAAAATAAAAAAGTACCAATCCACAGGGAAGAAAAAAGTCATTCAGTTGTGTCATGTGATTTCTGATTGAATTTCATAGTTATTCAGAAGAGCACAGGGAAAATAAAAACACCTAATGAACTAAAACTATTCCTATTTTCATGAGTGATTTAATACAGTCACAAAATTAATTCAAGCTTATTTGAATTCAAAATAATCTACTTTCAATGAAGTTTTAGGACACAGTGTGTACTGCACAGTGAAATGTCCCTCCTTGGGTGATATACAATTCTTTATTAGGCCTAGCACTCAACATCCTCAGTAATGACCTGGCAGATTCAATAAATAATATGCTGAAGAAATAAATCGTACCAGTTGAAATATAAAGCAATGCCAATGAAATGAATATTTTCAAAACATAATCTGAAAATAATTAAATTGGATTAGATTGGGAAGAAGACTGGGAAGAGCTTCTGAACAAGTAGAAATTTTCAGAGCAACAAAAAAAAATCAGGTGACTTAAGAGAGAAAATAAGATATTTTATTACTTAGGTGTGAACTGGTAGCAAGAAAGCCGTTGCAGAGCTAGGATGTATATATCAAAAGCTAAATACGACAGTGTTTGGGTACTTCGTATACTGCATTTCCACAGCTGCCTCTGGAACAGCGTGTTCCGTTCTGGGCATATTACCAGAAAATTATTGCCAAATTAGAACAGCAAAGGAATTAAATGCCTGAGGGAGTTTTATATGATAAGATTTAGGTGAACTCAACACAAATTGCTCTCTTCAGCGAGAACCAAAAAGAGAGAACAGAAACAATCCAACTATCTTGATAAGGTTAAACAATACGGCTGCAGAGGAATTAAGTGGCATGGGAAACAAATAAAAGTAATGATATTAAAACCAAGAAATCGAATATTTTGCCAGATAAATACTTCAAGAATAAAATCAAAGTACTCATTGCAATTTTCTCTCTGTGAAACTAGTAAAATCTGCTCTGGCAAATTTATAACTAGAACAGTCCAGAACTTTACAGACTATAAGCCAGGCAGAGACAGTGGTAGCAACAACATTAGGATATTACATAACATGGCAAAGATTTCATACCTTAGAAAAGGAAAACAGGACAAAAGCAAGAGCTGAGAGAGCCCAAGTATGCCAGAAGCTCCTAAAGAAAGACACCATTTTCTCAGGACCTCACTTCAGACATGAAGATATTTGCTGATTAAACCACAATTAGTAGTTTCCATCTGTAGCATCCAGTCCTACAAAATATATGTTTTTCAATACTGGATGTATATTTGCAGGCTATTTAGAACAGAAATTCTGCCATCAGTTATGGCATATCATTTATTGCAGAGTAAATGAAAACTGAACCAGGTAAGATATACCATATCAAAATCAAAGCCTAACTTTCTTACAAACGGAGTCTATCTTACTCTGCAAATAGTTAGCTCATCTGAATTCAAATGAACAAACAGATGTAAAAGACTTGCATCAGAGAGAACTCTCAAAGCTTGCCACATACACACACATAAATCTGTATGGCAGGATAAAATAAGCAAAAAATCATTCTAATATACTTGCACTTCAAAGACATCTCAGGCATGAAAGACAGAAATTTTAAAAAGGTTTATTTGCACTGTCAGGTATGTCTGATTAAAGTCAGATTATAATAAGAAATTGTTTTAATTATGGCAAGCCAGCTAACAGTATCCTTAAAGTTTTTGCCTGTAATAGAATCTCTCAAAATTCTTTAACTATGACTATTATAACCACCACATTCATATCTAAGTGCCATTTGGGAACAAGTTGTGCCCTTAGTTATATAGTTTCAAATCAGTATTAAACTCCCTAAATTAACTTGGATTCTGTTTACAGAAGCCTTCAGACTCACAAAGCAATCAGAGAAAAGAATGTGGCTTTAATAACTAAAGCAGCAGGGAATATTTCTCACAATTCAGAGAAATTTTTTTCACAGGGAAAAAATAAAAATAAAAAAAATTGAAACATTCTTTAGACAAATTATTCCTTCTCAAATATCACATCCCCAGGAAGATTTTTTAGCTATGAGACTAAAAGATTAAAAAAAAAAAAAAAAAAGTTACCTTTAATCTCTCTCATAGAAATTCCTTCTGTTGCTGGAGCAAGTACTAAGACTTGATTCTTCCACAACTGCTCTAACTAACAAACTGGAGAATATCCTCCCCACCTGTTGGCTGGCACAATGACTTTTTAAGACTCTTTTCAACCAGAAGAAGGTCAAGCCTCAGAACTTAATTATAAGCATTGCCATTGTCAGGTGCAATTCTTGAGCTGAACCTTCCACCCCGAATGAGGCAGAAGGGACATCTGGTTCTTGTTTCCCACATCACTGTGATGAGTGCAAGAGGGACACCAACACCTCCATTTCAATGAGCTTTACAAGTGGTTCAACAGAGCTCGAGTACAACTCACAGACTGAGTCCTCCAGGTGAAATACACAGAGTAGAACCTCTCAATTTTGACTCCACCTCTGTGAGAGAGATTCCAGGCAATCTGACTCAGGACACAGTTCAGTAGTTGCCTACTTTGGCAGTAACAACCTCTTAGGTCTTTATCTAAAAATCTCTGTTTCCAATGCGAATTACTGTGTGTTTGTCTGAATGAACCTTTCCATTGTTTTCGTGAAGGTAGTCTAACAAGAAAGAAGACTACGTAATTTAGCTTGTGCATTTATTTTCTGAGTGCCATATCAACTTGAACACCCCTTCCCATTTTGTTTCAATGCATCTTTCCAATTTCTGTTCATTTTTCTACCATATTAAGTTCCATCTTATAGAAGTTCCCAATGTTGCTCTAGTAACAAGTTGCTCTAGTTTTCTAATGAAAGACAACTAGGACATTTACTTGATAATTACCAATATGGTGTCTGAATCCTATAGATTTTTATATACTAAAGCAAAGTAATAGATTTAATCTTGTATCATTAATAAAAAAATAAAGGAGAATAACAACAGCAGGATAAGCAAAATAGATTTCAAAAAGCGACATTCCAAGAGAACAATTTCCCAGAGTATCTTACAATTTCTAAGGCAAGATATAAGTTTTTATATGCTCAGTGCTTCAGCCAATTAATATTATTTTGACAAAAATTCTAAACAAAAAAAAAAACTGAAATAAATTCAAAACAATATAGAAATTAACCCAATGGCAACTCTTTTGCACATTTTACATGGCCATTGTACCAAAGTATCAGAGACTTCTACGCAAACACCAATTAAAATGTTAGTAAATAATATATTTCTATATAGTAGCATAACCTCTTTTCACCAAAACCACAGCACTGTCCAAAAAACCCCTAATAAATTTGAAATGCATTTCTTCTAACAAGTGTATAGAAGTTAAGTTACTATAACTTCAATCTAATTCCTACAAACTGGCTATGTAAGTAAGGGCATAGCACACACAAAATACTTTTCACAGTGATGCTAATGAACATTGAAACAAGTTATGTGATGCTTAATATCGTATTACTTCAGCCTCCTTGAGTCTTTTTTTTTTTTTTTTTTCCTTTCTGTGATTAAATTTGCAGGCCATAACAAAGCAAATGAGAAAATGCTGAGTGACTTCAGCTGAGTCAACTTTTAGTGAAGTGACTCCTGCTGTGGACAAGATGACAGAAAATAGAACCTATTAAAGCCCATGGCAGTGACAGGCCCAAATGTGTATTTGGGAGATGGACAAATGCATGCTAGGAAAGAGAACTCCAAAATGTTACTCGTTAATTTTTACATAACCAACAACATCAAACCTTTTCTTAACTGTCTAAATCATTAAAAATCTGGATTCTTTGAATACGGATTTTACTCGCAGTACTGCTTTATCCTGATGAAATCCATATGCGCATGTTTGACAGAGAAAAGTAATGTGAAATACAAAATCGTCTTTCAATGAGTTATTGCTTCTTCAGTCAAAGCAATAAAAAGTCTGAAAACTAATTCCCTACAAGTAATCCTAACCTACAAAGCTTTTCCGACATAAACATCCGCATCTTACAGATTTTAGGATACAGAACTGCGGTGGTTTCACTCTGATGGGCAGGTGAACTCCACCACAACTCTCTCTCACTCCCCCTCCCCAACAGGACAAGGAAAGAAAATATAATGGAAAAGGGCTCAAGGGCTGTGCTAGCAACAGGGAGATCACTCACCAATTACTGTCACAGGCAAAACAAACTCAACGCAGGGAGACTAATAAATATAATTTATTGCCTATTACTAACAGACTAAAACAGCAAGAAACCTAAAGCAAACTAATAACACCTTCACCCCACCCAGCCTCTTCCACCTTCTTCCCGCAAGCAGCACAGGGAAACGGGGGCTGCAGTCAGTTCCTGAGGCTTTGTCTCTGCCCTGCTCCACCAGGGGCTCCTCCACGGGCTGCAGCATGGAGATCTGCTCCGTGTGGGACCCATGGGCTGCGGGGGGACAGCCTGCTCCACCAGGGGCCTCTCCACAGGCTGACATCATTTGTTTCCTAACAGAATTTAAGCAGTTACTTTCAAAGGACAGATACATACTATATTGCATACAGAGCAGCATTAGATTGTTTTCCCAAACACAGTAATATCATGAAGGAAAAAAAACTATGATATCTTAAAAAGACTATATTAGTAAGTGACATCAGTTGGATCACTCTCCGGTCAGTGATAGTATATACACTTACTCTTCTGTAAATAGATTTTCACAGGATATCCATGCAAAACCTGTAGATGAAAAATCCACAACTGAGGATGTGAGTATGCCAGAATTATTGTAATTAATTCTGTGTCTACTTGAGACATTATATTCAGAGAAACACTGCAAATTTTAGGTTATATACTGTATGATCCCTTCAATTCTGTTCTGTGTTTTTTTCTGTGTGCAAAGTAGATTCCTTTCAGAGGAAACTAAACTAGCAGGTCCCTTTCAGCTGTGCTCAATGGTTGAAAGGGTCACTACTTTTGTAGACGACATGTGGATGCACCTCCACGAGATCCTAATTTATCAACCACTTATGTGCACCGTCACATGACCTTGAACTCTCCAGAGTTGCCGGGAGATCCACAAGTGATCCTCATGATCTATAAAAGTCCATAGCTATGTATACTTTCCCATTTACTACACTGATTTTCTTTTTTCCTCACGGAGTGCTCTGTGCAACTGATAGCACCCAAGCCTGGGTCATTCCTTTCTGGCATGGTCTAGAGCAGATTCACAGGAAATACTGATTACTGAAATTTCTGTCCCTGCAGCACAGAAAAGGTTTATTTACCAAGCTTCAGAACACATGAAGTAAACTTTTGCTCCCTGTCCACTGGAGGTAATCCCCTCTTTTGATCTGGAAGAGTTGCAGCTGCAGTTCAAGTGAAACAAGGATTTTTAATGAAGTCTGGGGAGTTAGTAGTCAAGGCCACCAAAGCACACAAGGGAAAAAGCAGAAAGTATTGAAGGCCTGGGAATGCACAACCAGAGTAACCATGCTCATCCAAAAGGGATTGCAGGGTGAAGAGTGATCAAGAGGCACAGGTGTGGGAGTGTGGTCGTGGGGGTCTACGAGCCCCATGGCTGGTGATAACACCGGGCTCTTGATGAGGCCATCAGGAATGTAGAGAGTTTGAGGGAACAAAGAGGGGCGATTCAGGAGACGCCTTGCTGTCTCGGGTTGCTTGTTCTCCGGCTGTTGGGGCATGGGGGTTGCTGGGGGTTTGCTGTTGTCGGGCAAAGTTGTTGACCAATGAAGAATTAGTGGGAAAGGACTGCTGGGGGGGAATGGTGAAAGAAGGGAGCCTGTCCTCAATATGTGGGTGCAACATATATAATGAAGTTATGTCATTGTGCACGCACTACTGCAAATTAACTAATAGGCTAAGCCAAAGCATACAAAATGCAAAGTTAACCTCTCACAAGTAGGGACACAAAGTTAAAATCTTTCTCTCTATAGCACAGCAATGATCGACAATGCACCTGAAACAGTAAGCCAGGCTGTACCATTACGCAGAAATGTGCAATTAAAGCTTCCTATGCAATAATAATCCTACTGCCTTCTACAAACACATTTAAAAAACATTTTTCATGACATCATCACAAAACATGAACATATTCACTTTTCAGAGGTCTTCAGTTTCATTAAGTCTGCCATGATGATTAAGTATTTTCTGTATGGAAAAGTCATCAGCATAATGCTCTTCAGGTCATAAACCGCTAAGCAAGCAAAATCCAAGCACATGATCATTGTTTCAAATAGTGCTTTACATTCAAATTTATAAAACCAAACTTCAGCCAATTCATTATGGATATTTGAGACTTATACACAATTTAAAAATAATGAGAATCATTAACTCAAACTCCAAAAGCTAGTACAGCTTAACCTTGCATAATGTACATGGAAAGAGAAATAGATGTTGGCAAAATAACACTTTGCATATCTTATACTTATTAGTTGAATATTTGCCATAAATTTATCCCACTCCATAGACTATTTCCTGAAAAACAAATCTACCAATGTTTTCCTATGTATAAAATCTTAACAATTATAATGAAGGACAGATAAGTATTTTTTATTTTTATGTTTGGACAGAATTTTTTCCATATAAAAATTATTTAACAAAATATTTAAACCTTAATGTGATAACAGTTACTTCCATTTGTCTAAAAGACAACTGGAAGAATAAAACCCATTACATTCCATTTTCAAAGTCCATTTTGCCATTCAATACCAAATTCAAACCATCAGTGCACAGAAACAGACTATGCTTTCAGAAATTCTTGACATAAAACACAGCAGGAACTCAATGGTATTTTATGTGCAAGAGATTCTTTCAATAAATTAATTAAGTAAATTACAAACTGCAGCTAAAAGATTGTGGCAGTGTACCAGAAATGACTGGTTCCTCAGAGCTCTCCTGTAGCTTTCCAGCAATTGTTTTTCCTCTTGGATCTCACATTCAGTAATCTTCCTTGTCTCGTCACATACAGAATAAACCATTCTCTTAAATATACGTAATAGTCGTCAGCCTTCTGTCCTTTACCACTCACATGACCAGTAAAATTTCCTCTTCTAAATCAGAAGTCTGATATAGTAATTACAAAGCATATATACACTTTGAAGTCTGAGGAACCTATTTTAATAACTATATTTATACATCACCAATAAAAGTATATGTTTAAAATAACAGATGTTTCATTTGACAGACTTTTGTAGTCTCATCTAAGATTCTGCCTTACACATAATCACATATACTTCAGAAATTTCTAATGATTTCAAAGAAATGCCTGAGGTTTTTTTGTTGTTGTTGTTGCTGTTGTTTTACCTTTTTTTTTTGCCCTTTTTTTTTTCCCTGTATCTCAAGTTCAGCTGTGATCAAAGCATTCAGTGCTCAGATTCAAATTTAGCAATACTTTAAATGTTCTTTTTTTAATGTCCTGTTACAGTTCAATACAAGGAAAAAATTTGAATTATGTTTCAGTTTGGAAGACTAAAATAAACTGTTCTGGGACACCATTAATAATGTCTTCTGACCTCTTCTACATACTAGGCGCATCTGGTTAAGAAATTTGAAACTAATATAAAGATCCCTGGAAGCTTTTTCTCCTCTCCTCTGATCCTAAAATAAAGTCTAAGGTGATAATTCCGACAAACAAATAACATGATAGGACTTTTGAAATGTTTTTTCTTTATCAAAGATAGAAACAGAGAAGATATGCCAAAAATATCTGTACAACTTTTGGTAATGAAATCTGCTATCCTAAGGATAGACTCGTAGCTTGGTAGATAAGGAACATAGCAGGAAGTCTGCTGACAACCTCTTACTACTTTGCATCACATACCTTCAGTGCCACACACTATACAAGGAGAAACACACGATGTGGAAATGGTTTTCCTCCTCTTTGTGTCAGGGGGCAAAAAGGATATAACGCAAAGCCTGGACTCAACTGTACAAACAAATGTTGAGCCATAGCAGTTAAAGACACAACACGTTTCATTTCCTTTGTAGAATAGCACAGCTCCTGGCAGAAGAGTCCTAGGAAGCAAATAAACTCCTTGCTTTCCGCTCCAGGGGCAACACACCCTTTGATAAACAGTTAATGCATAAAATAATCCTAACTGTATCCTTATAGAGACAAATTGAACTGTTCTTATTTATCTGAGACAGCATAGCTGATTCTTGCACCGACTTCCACGTCAAATTTTGTGTGTCACATAAGAAGCTAGGGGAAACAAACATAGTTAAGCTACACCACAAATATAACATCAGTTAGGGACCTCGATTCTCAAAATAGATCTGACCATCTTACTTCTTTCTTGTGGATTTTTATAAGGCCTTGTTATGAAAATAGCTTTCTGCTAAAAGCAGAAAATTGCAATAGTGCAATATAGCGTATCTTGTCAAAGCAAATCAGTTAACATATATCCCACAATTCATTTGCATGTGCATTTTTAAGAAAAATGTTATACTTAAGAATAAAAAACATTGGAAATGGTAAAAGTATATGATTTCTTCCTATTGACATATTTCTGTACAAGTTTTTGTTTAAGCTAAATTTAGTCTTTGGAAAAAAAACATACATTTATTGTAAAACATCTCAACATTTTTTACATATTTAAACTTCATTTTATACCATTTATAGAAATTTTAAAAATCACCAAAAATATAATGCAGCTCATTAATTGCTTAAGAGATTTGAATACTTTATATATATATATAAAGTATTATATATTATTATTATATAAAGTATTATTAGTATTAAAGTATTATAAAGTATATTATTATATAAAGTATTATATATAATATATTATATTATATATATATATAAAGTATTATATAAAGTAGTATATTATATATATATAAAATCTCAGCTTGACAACAGTTTCATAGTCCAACCAAAATTGCAAAAATGCCTCTAAAGTTATTACAGGTACACACATGAAACTTTTGCTTTGTTTTATATCACTAGAAATTCAAGGAACACCTTAGACACCTCCGTGACTATTGCTTCCTTAACTAATTAGTCAAATTAGCATTCCTTCTCCTTGTTGAAAGACAACATGAATAATTTAGAGCTTAGAAATTGATTTTTTATTCTCTTAAATATGGAATCACTGTGTACAGTAATCATGCTGTATTTGTCTAAGACCTCAAAATCCCTTTCATTACTCAAGACTTGGATGATATTTGTGTTTACAGAATTAACTGTATTGCAGACCACAATCAGTAAATCTGAAAATATGTTCCGTTAGATTTCTTATTTCCTATTTTTTTTATGTTTCAATCTTATGCATTCTTCCCTCATATTGGCTTACATAGAAACTTTATTTTGAAAATGCACAGATTAGAACTGCCTGAGTCACGGGCAATTAGCTCATTCATTCCTCCTGATAGAGCTCTGATCACATTTCTTAAGGAATTTTTCCCTCATCCATCATTGATATCTGTTCTAAGACCATTTTCAGTCTTTCTTTCCCCCTGCTGGACGTTGCTCTCAGTAAAGCTAGAAAATGTATTAACCCTTTATTAGCATGTAAGTACAATGCCCTGCTGAGTGCCTCAGGTTCTTCCTAATTCAGGTTTTCTAATGACTCCCAACTAGTCCGGACTTTTTTTTTTTTTTTTTTTTAAATGAAAAGTGACTTACTACTCTAAAATCATAAGTGTTCTGCTAGCTCCACATTAGAATTCTCTTTCTTGCACAGCAAAACTCATTTGTCATGTACACTTGTTCAAACTATTTCAGATACTGAAATTATTTGTATGTATTTTAGCATGGCATTTGTAAATCTCACTCTAGAAAATTATATGTAAGTAAAATCAGACACACTGGTGGACTCATGTTCATTTTATAGAGTTGTTTGGTGGTTATTATGTTAGACCTTACATGGCCCAACAAGTACAAGTAGGCTATCCTCAGCAGAGGTGTGTAAACAAAGCACAGATCCACACAGTGACAGAACATGAACAGACCTGCTAAGTGGCACACACGCATCTGACAGCTGTTCTGCCCATCACGATAAAAAGAAAGGGAGAGAGGAAGAGAAAGTACACCAGTACACTCCCCACCATGCATAGTACAAGCCTCCTCCTTCTGAAATTTTTCCTACAGTTGGCTACACCACATGCCTCCTCTACTCACCACTACTGATATTTCTATGCAGTTACTATTCTTTCTATTGAAGACTTGCAGTATCCACTCCAGATAACTACAACTTTCATTCTGTTCTACTTTTTTGCTAATGTGGAAAAGAATTATCGATGATGTTGTTTCAGGCAGACCTTTCAAAATAGTTCACATTTTCCAGCAGAAGTAATGGACAGTCCGAAGAACTGTAATGCCCTCCAACAAAAGGCATCAGTTACTACACAATGGCAAATGCAAGCAGTTTTGTTTCCAGGATGGAGTAGCAGGTTTCTGCAGAGCTTACCTCATCGGACATTTGGTACATGAGGTCCAGCTCTATCCAAGAGCTCTACCCACTACTGTCAGTAACAACAGCCAACAAGTGGTCAATAAATTTAACGTTCCCCTTTGAGTCAGCTAAGAGGCCAAGAAACCCATAGGGACACGCTTCTGTCAGTTCTGCATCAGAGATGCACGTTGGCTAAAGAGCATGAATGGGAAATTTGCCCTGGTGCTGCCCATTTGTAGTTTGAAGATTTTAATTATAGTAATTTCTAATAAGATGATTCATTTAGTCAACAATAACTATAAATTTACAAAACATTTTCATCATTTTAAAATAATTATGTGTAAATGAACTGCCTAAATATTTGATACACCATATAATGTCAACAGCTGTCCAAAATTTGGCAGCTATGTGTTTTGTCAACTGACAGTAACAATAGCAACTGACAATAACAATAGTCTTTATCAGTTGAATTGAGACTTTACAAACATTTCAAACTACAACTCCCTTATTACATTCACATCAAAGAAGCCAGACAACATTAAGTGATTCACTAACTTATGATATAAATCACTAGAAGTCATTTATACTGGTCAATATGAACACTATGCTAAGTTGTTCAAGTAGCTAATGAAGTCAGCTGAATGACAGCCACTGACTTGGCTTTCATATTAAGCCTTGAATCAGAAATACCACAGTCCTGTCCTTACTGTTAGAAATGTATGCATATCCACAGTATAGCTGTTGATAATCTTTATGTTACTTTAATGAAGCTCCTGAAAACTTTGTCATTTTAGCACACACAGTGATTTACCGATAATGTTTTTTTATTTGTTTTGATACAAACTCACAATTGAAACATTTTTGCATTTGCAACCACAGTCAAAAATATTGCACACTCCCAAAGTGTAAGTCAGCGAAAGGTTTATACATATGTAAACATATTTTAGAAATTACCACATAAAAAGCACATCTGGAGGACTGTTTAAAAGGCATTGCTTTAAAATTGTGAATTGAGGGGATAATTCTCTGTTTGTTAGGCTGGACAAATTGCTATGGCATGATTTGACTGTCATAATGGCATCGGGATGTCTTTCGAGTTGATACTGGATGTCAGTGTAGGAAATTGAAAATAGTTCAATTGATAGGTTTCTACCTTTAAGAGGTTTCTTTTCTATTAAAAAAGGAAATGGTGCTATTGTCTGTAAATGGAGTTAAAACGCTATTAAACGTCTGTACTTTGAAATACATCCCAAAGCAATTTGATGTTTCTTCCTGTATCTTATTAGCAGTCAAGAAAATTAAAATCTCCAAAACATTTTAAAATGCTGCCCAGAGCAGACCAGTTTTTCCTGTAAGAGATGATGATCAACATTTTTTTTTCCATAGGCAAGTCTGAACTGGTCATTTAGTGTTCATGCTGAAGAAAACATACCCTGCAGAGATTCAAAACAGAGAGATGGTAACTCAATCTCAGCAACAGAAGGAGAAACTGTCAAGGTTATTTTAAATAAATCCTTCCTTTGGATATAAGAAAGTGCATAACAAACAGGTATTTACTAAAAGGGAGTGGTATAATATGGAAGCTTCTGGACACTGAGCATGAAAGAGTGGAGGGTAAAAAAGACAGAAGGAATGAAACATTTTTCATTATTTCCTTTAGGAACCTGTGAGATTTCTATTTTTTCCCATCTTTTTTAGCAACCACATATAACTTGTGTATTTCCTTTTAAAAAAAAATAAATACACAAATATAAAACTAGATTCATTTATTAGTGTGCATGTATACACACAATATATATAAAAACAATACCCTATATGGGCTAATTTGTTTTACAAACTAAGAATTTTCTTCATTGGGCAGTTGCATACATTGACACAAAGAAATAAGGTAGGCAACCTGGGCTACAGCAAGTAGTGCCTTATAAACAGCCATTCAAAACAAGAAAAGTCCCAATTTACACAACAAAATGAGTCCATTGTTGAAATCTCAGTGCGTTACAATTCCTTCTACAGCCATAGGGGCTCTGATGGAGATGAGAGAAAAATATGCAGGCTGAACCCTAGGTAAAACCTTGACCAAGGTGACTTCAAGGAAGACCAAGCAGATCCTGAATACTAACGACAGAATACCAAGGCTACAGCAATTTGTCTCAGCTGTCACACATGCCATGTAAAAGAGGGAAATAACTCACTGATGCAGTTTTCAAAATGCAAACAAAGCTGAACAATAAAATTCCCAGATTCAGTGAAGTATCTCTGCAGGATATTATTCCCCCAAACATAAAGGTAGTTCCACACAATGGAACTGTATCCTCTTCAGGACAGAAAACAGATCCCTTAAGCAATTCAAGGAGAAAAAATTTTCAATCTAGGACAATCTCTCGGGGAGGAAAACCCACAAGACATGTCAGTATACTTGATTTTTTTCTAGATTGAAACCTATGAAGTCTGTCAAAAGGAAATGGCATTCCTCAGCAAATCACCATCCCTGTCCCGTTTCATCACAAATGAGTGTTAGTTCTACCTGATCCTTAGAAGACCCTTATGCTCTAGTGAACATTAGTATTCCTCAATTACCATCAAGCACATGAATTCAAAGGACAGAACACAATTCAATCCCCTGGCAATTGCAACAGAGGCTACATTTCCGAGACCTGAGGCAATAAATATTTTCCTTCCAAGAGTAACAATTAAAGAGTATTTAAACTGTGCATACGCAAAAAATCAATGTTAAGAATGTGTTAATTTGTACATCAATACACAGTGACTTGCTGAAACAAGCAGACCAAACTGTGTACAGCACCCCCTCTGCATTCAGGAATACTTCTGAGACCCCAGCTCATTCTGAAATGGTTAATAACCTATGACAGTCAGTTGGGTGAAGTACATTTCATCAAGTTAAGGGAACCTTCCTCCACACCTTAAGCTAGGAAAGCTGTAAGTGAGAAATGAAGAAAATTGCTGTTAGATAATTTTACGGCCTATACTACCCACAGATCACTTCATTTTTTTAAATTTTTATTTTTTCGACAGCTCTGATTAGAAACTATTGCTCAAAGCCACCTATGGCTCTTACACTGCTCCTGTGAGAAGGTACAGGGAAAAAATAAAATAATCAAGGAGCAGCTGCCCATTTTAAGCCCTCAGAGATCATCGTTAAGTAGCTCAATTTTCATATATCAAAATTAAAGAAGCAATAATAAGTGATAATGATTGCAGCCTCTGAGTACCTGCGTTATTGCAAGGCCTCTGATTCTAGGATGCTTTTTAACCCCATAATCTGATGTTGAGAGAAATCATCTTTAAACCAGCATCACCAGTTCACAATACTTTCTGGCATGACTGAATACTGCTGATCTCACGAGCGTGATGGAGACTTGGGAGAACAAGGGCAGAAGGCAGGCAGCCAAGTCACAGTCTGGAGCAGCCGAGGTTTTTATGCCAAGGCAAACAGCAAAATGCCCAAAGTATCAATTGTATCAGATCTGTCTTGACAGGAATTCCAGCCTGATGGGTTTTGGGGTTTTGATTTTGGTTGCTCATTTTTCTTTTTTCTTTTTTTTTAAATAAAAGTGATTCTTCTTCCCTATTAGAAGTATTAGAGAAGACAGTGTATCTGTTAATTAGCAAAAGCTGGGTCCTGGGTCCCAGTCAAGCTCTTTACAGCAACCCATGCACCTGCAATGGAGAGCTTCTGAGGTGTTCCCCATTTACCTCCCTTTACCTCCCCTACTGAATCAAAGAAATAGGACAAATACTATGGCTGAAGAGTAAATTATTTGAAGCTAAGAAATGTCTGAGTTAAAGCTGAAGGCATAACACGCATGCAAATCTGATGAGAAAATTGCATGCATTTAATACTCATTAACAAATAAGAGTCTAGAACAGTCAATGATATTCCCAGTGTAACAGATGAATAAGTAAGCTTAAAACCAAAACATCGTCACTCACTGACATTGTTTCACAAACTGAATATTCAAGATAAGATGTCTAAAGTAACCAAGCACTTACTGCTCCATTCACTTCAACCCAAGTTGCAAATACACAGAATTTTTGGAAGTATATTCATTCTGTATCTCTAATAAGGTTCAAACTTCAAGACACAGGTAAAGGAAAAGCAACAAAGCTGAAAGGAAATGTGTAAAAACATCATTCTTCAAAGAAGCAGAATTAAAGGTTGCATAGCAAGCCTTAAACAATTGGACTAAAAATAATTAGAATAAAAGAATTAATGCAAATAATTTGGAATACAAGAAAAAAATCCCATATTACATTCCCAATAACCAGGCAATGCAGTAGTGTACTGCAAAGCAAAAAGCAAAACATCTGGTTAAAATTAGTAGACAACAGACCAGCTATTCCTTCTATTCTCTTTCAACCTAAACTTGTGAACCCAATTATATGAAAAGGACTCCCTTTTCAATTGCTCAAAAATGTGGCTTTGTTATATTGCCTGCTTAACAACAGTCTGTGCTTAGTGGTGAAAAGATGGATTTTTAGCTCTAAATATGTAACTCTTATTTGGAGCTTTTTTGTGAAAAAACTTTTTTTTTTTCCCTTTTTATGGGCCTATAAAGGAAGAAATTTAAGTTCATGTCATTTCTGGAGAGAGGTATTGGGCTTTACTACTCATGCTGTATAGATTGATCACCCCAGCTTTGTAGTATTGCATTTATTCAGCTCTATACAAAGACAAGCTCTATTATTTTTTTTCCCAAATATTAATTGTTAAAATATATAATTTTAATAAATATAATATTATTATATATAATACTGTATATTATAATTTATGTACAGTATATATTTTACTGTATATATATTACTATATAATAATATTATTATATAATATATATAATAATATATAATACTGTTTCTAAATGGATATTTTCAAAGTGATAATGGATGAATTTTGAGAGTGAACAATCCTGTAAATTATTTACGTAAGTTATTACCATAAAATTGCATTCAACTTCTTGTGAACTGCTAGTCCAATTAGCAAATAAAACTACGGTATTTAACTTTTACTAATAGTGTTATAGAACACAGAATCACAGAACAGCCCAGGTTGGAAGGGAATGCAGAAAAGCACCTGGTCCAATATTTCATGGTAAAGGGAGCCCAAATAGGATTATCTAGCTTCCTGTCTCATCACATCTTGGCACTCCAGTAACACATCGTACTCCACTGATGGGGAACCCACCACATCCCTTGGGTGATTATGTATGCTCACTTTCTCTCTCACACAAAATGCAGGGAATTAAGATCCTTTATTCTTGGACTTCTCTTCTGGCTTTTAGAAATAACAATATCCCATTCAGCCTTCTGCACTGAAAGTACAAGTCCTTAAATAATGCATTACAAAAGATCATTTAAATACCACAAATATTGAACCATTCGTCAGGTGAACACTGAATAAATTTTCTTTGCAATCAAATTATCATTTCAGAGCCTCATTCTATGTCAAAGTAAGAGTAAAGCACCATCTGAAGTTTAACAAAAACAAGTGCAAAATTAGAAATTTATGTGTCACCATTCACTCTGCAGTTCATTTTTTAAAATTTATTTTCACTTAAAGGTTCAGAATGATTGGTAAATCATTTACATACAATTCACAAAAATATTCTTAATAGACATAGTTTGAAAATAGAGCCATGAGGCATCCCTAAGTCCCAATCTTTTGACTGTCTGTACAAGAGCATTGTTCAGGAAAACAACTCTTTTAAGTCCACATCAACAGATCTTTGTCTTCCAGAAATTAGTATACCAAAGGGACACCATGGGCTGGCCCCATCCACAGATCTTTCACAGTATAAAATAGGAAGATGCACACCTCAAACCCATGACACTTGAAAATGTCCACACCACCACCTCAACTATTTGCAAATACAGGAAAGAAAAAAAAAAAAAAAAAAAAAAGCAATGATTTATATTTTTCATCTTTTTAACCACTATTCTGGGGGGGAGGAAGGCATTCACTGACCTTAAAGTTAGTCACATACAGAAAAATTACATACGTATGTACACATGGGTGTTAAGGAGAAGATAGCAAGACAACAGCAAGATAACAATGGTTATACATGCTGTGCTCATTTACCTCCGAATTACAAAAAAAAGTACAGGTTTTAAGCTGTTATCGCTATGTGTATCAGTTGAGCAGAACAAAACATGGACTATGAAGTTCTCTCTACTTCTCCTGGGCTTCCACCTCAATGGCTGTTAACTCAAGACTTACCCTAGTAATGTCTTTCTTTCCTTGGTCTACGCAGACTTTCTGCTGCCTAGGAACAGGACAGTACGCTATCATAAGCCCATACAGAACAAAATATTAATGGAAATGCATTTTTTAATTATTATTTTTCCAGCGTTACTTGTTAGTCTAATATAAACAGCATTAAGTAAAGCCAGGAAAAGAATCACCAAGAGATAAAGAAGTAATGAGTTCCCTTTTTTTTTTTAAAAGTACATATTCTCTACAAACACTGAAGATAAACAAAGCAAGTCTGTTTACTTTCCAAAGCAGCAGAATTTCCTGAATAATTAAAACTGAAGTATTCAAAGAATTTAAAAATATGTTAACAATTTGAAGTATTTAAGAATACTTTTAAAAGGCCATCCCAAAAAAAAACATTAAAAAAATTAAACTGTGAAGTTAATTTCTAAAGCCTACAAAGTAAGTAAACCATATCCATAGTAAACAAGGAGCTGGCACCAGCTGTGATGTTTACCAAATCCTTTAAAAAGGGCAGTTTAACTTCTCAGCCCTTCAGAAACAGTTTCACAAAAGGATGGACAATTTCCCAGTGGGACAATGCTTATGACCAGAACAGGAGAGTCAGGAATTCTTCCTCACTTCTGTGTCAGGATTTACATTTCTGGCACAATCAGAGATGAATTGTTTCACAACAAGGTTCAAGTTGGCTAAGTTGGATCCTTTTACTTCATCATTACCTTCTGTGGAACATGTGTTAAGCAGGAAAGGGAGAAATCAGGGCAAGATTCCTGCATGGTAGGGGATGAAGATCCCCACGGATACTGGCAGGAAGCCCCCCAGCTCAGCACACAGGCACTCTTTGCCTTATGACCATTATTGTTGGCTCTCTGCTATTCCTCATTAATGAGCTACCTAAAAGTAACTTTCCATACATACACACACACACCAAAAAATAAATAAACAAACAAATAAATAAAAATTGAAGACAAACCCAAAACCTCTGGAAAAGGTTCAGGGATCCTAATGTCACAGGAATGGCTACATATTAGCCAGCTTTGTTAAAAGCCTACAGTATAGTTGTTTGTTTTTTGTTTGTTTGTTTGTTTGTTTTAAAACCATTTAGAAGAGGCATTTTGCCATATTTCTTCTCACCTTTAAAGCTAACACTCAAGCCATGAGACCTGGAAAATTGCTTGAAATTATGTATCCCATTACTGTTATTCTTTACTGTTCTTCTACACTTTCAATTTGAATACTACGATTGCGAAGAAAGACACATGGGTAACTCAAAACTTTGAGTTAATCTACAAACCACACTTCACAGCATCAACTTGATCCTAAATTGCAAATTGCAGAAGAAAGAACGTCACATTCTTTGCACAAAGAGCATGGCTTCAGTAGAACTATGTTTTCCAATTTACTCTCTCATTCTATTTTGTTTTAAAGGTTCATTCCTTTAAAACCGAGTATTTCCTCCTTTGGACTCCCTTTCATATCTTTCATGCTTGCAATAGATAGCTTATTCTTCAAGCGTCTGACTTCAGTGAACCTGAAGTCAGCGGCAATCTTTTCATGAGCTTCAGCAGTAAGGCCTGCATCAGACCTGGAATTCATAGCAATGATAGTGTCAGAGGAAACTCCATATGGACTGGAAGGGTTTTCCCCCCACTCCCCAGAGCACTCTGTTTTTTTTGTTTGTTTGTTTGTTTTACACAAAGAGATGAAACACATGATTTCAAATTTCTTTAAAAAATTATATTTAATTTAAAAATACTGTAATGATTAAAGAAAGCTTTAGCATTTTTCCATATTTATAGCATGTCATGTATTCTCATGTATCTAGTGTATACTGATTTCCTATGTCCAGCATAAAGGACTTCAAAATTAGACCTTTTTTCCCGCCCTACAATGTTTATTACGAAAGCATGTTTTTTCTAGCTACCATAGCTAAAAGATCTGCTTTAAAACTTCATCATACAGTAAAAAAGATGGATATATTCCCAGTGTGGCCATTCGCCATCTGCTAAAGCAAATACACTTAAAGATGCTTCCACAATTGTGATAAAATGACAACAAATCTAAGAGCACACAGAACTCATATTCTAAAATGATGATTGTACAAGTATAGTTTGCATCATTAGGGACCAATAAACATCTTTATATTCCATTCGAATGGCAAGGACCTTTTTCAAAGGGAAGCTGAAATGGGAAAATAACAAAGAAATGGTCCATTCAGCAGTTGTCTTAAATTTAGGAACACTAATGAAACAACTTCTTGACCTTAATTAGTATTTAACACTGAAAAGGTATTTTCTCACTTGCATAATTGTTTTTATTTTTCCCACAATATATAAGACTTACTCTTTTACTAAACTTCAAGATTGCCTTTCTTTCATTTTCCAGGGGACATTAATCATATGAGCACAAGTAAATTCTGTATTTTTGACAACAGTTAAGATTCCCTACGGATTTAAAAGATTGTTATTCTTTTAACCAAAGTGAAAGTGATTACTTGGAAACACTAAATTGATAGCTTCCTCACATAAGTGAAATTTCCTGACACGCAAAGGCTGAATAAAAATGAAAACTTGCTAGTAAATAATCAGTAGAACTTTTTCAATTCTACACACCTAACATTATTAACCAGATATGAAATCTGCCTTAAAATACTGCTACTAGCAAAACTTCAATACACTTCACTTTTACCTGGAGCTTTAATAGTAACCCTGTCAAGAATACAGCTAAGAACCCTACTGGTTTAAGGCCAACATCAGCAGTTTTCTTTGGCAACAACACTTTCTTCTAGAGATTCAGCAGTCTTGGTCTCTAAATGGTGAAAAGAAGAAAAAAAATATATCCACCATCTGCTCCAGCCCTGAGGGAGACAAACTTTCCTGGCAGTATATAGTTCAGAATTTAATTGCACCCAAAGCCAACACAAGCACAAAACAAAAATACAAAAATATTAAACATCATTCATAGCAAGTGGATGTTTTGTATAATTTTACTTTAGCTTATTTCTTGGGGCTACATTTTAACCTATTTTTGTTGTAATAGGTTTTCCTTTACATATGTTGTTTGCTTTCAACAATTTTGAAATATATCAGTGTTATTCAATATAAACAGAAAACTAAAGGATCTAATTAGATTTCATTGCCCGATTTATCAAATTTAATTCATTCTATGCCTGAGTATTAGAAGTGCATTTGCTAAGTCCACTGACAGTTAAAACATTTTCTAATCTCCTAACTTTAAACAATTTAGTTTCTCCGTGAAAAGTAAAAACATTCAAATATATTGTAAATATTAATATTTTTATATGAGTAGCAAATCTTTGTGATTTCCATCTAAAAACTGGCAAGTCCTGACAATATAGAGAATATATATGCTACAATGTTCATTAAAACAGTGCTGCCTTAGTTATTCTATTTCCCACTCTGGGACGAGTATTAGCACATAACTAGCGGAGTCTACTGCCCAAGTCTTCCTCTATTATAAACAGCTTAAAGCTGATTATTTTCTGGTCATTTCTCACGTCATCGCAAGCATGAATGGTCATCATCTTTGCGCCACAGTGTGTTCTCAACATCAAATGAGGAGGAGCAAAGGGAAAAATTTTAAGTTACCACTAGGCTGTGATCCAGCAAGAATCTGAAAGTCTCTTGCAATTCATTAATTATATTCTGCTCTTCCCTGTAGATTCCAAAAAGTATTAAAAAAAAGATCTACAACTCCTGCACAAACTGATGGAAGGATGCCTGAATTAGAAATTGCCAACTATGTTGATTGCTGCTTTGAATCACATGCCATTTTTCAGGTTCCACTAAGACGCTATACATTTTTTTTTTTTTTAAATAGAAGAACATTCATTTCATAGCTTTTTGTTTACTATGATCCATAAATATTTCCATTATACTATGAAAAAGCAGAAACAAATGGCAAACAAGCAGCAGCTTTTAATTGGTAGATTTTATCCACTGTAGATTTACTTCTCCCCCACCAGTTATAAGCTGCTGGATTCAGAAATGGATGTTTATAATTGTTTTTGGATACCCAATTTTCTCCAGAATTTATGGAAAAAATCTGTTGCTTTTTTTCAATTGCTATACCATCCCCCTTCAATGTCCCCTATGTGGAAGGAATGACAAAACAGATAGTTGCACACGTTCTGCCCCATAAAGGACACTTAGAGATAGCTATTGCTGCACTAGTCAACCAAATGCAAGTTGAACTGCAAATTTGAGCTTTGCATAGTATTTGGTACTGCAAAAGACCGTGAATGAAGCACTTCAACACATTAAAAATCTAAAAATAACTTAATTTAGAAAAAGTATGAACAATATATGCACTTCTAATGAGAGAGATTTCGAGGTTCTGTCTTTTTCTAGTAAATATTATCCACGTACACTAAACTGGGGGAAGTACTGCACTATATTTGATATGTATGTAGGAGTTGTAATCACTTGTAAAACTGCTCATGCAAACACATCATGCAAACACAGCATTTCCATTTCAAGCCAAAAATCACTAAAACTACTTTTTTTTCTTTCCCAAGCTCTCTCCCCCATTTACTTATGGAAAAAAAAAACCAAAACCAAAAACAACAACAACAAAAAACACGAAGTGTAGTTTCATTGAAATTCCTCATGCTCCTACACTCTATCATCATAAATAGGTTGCTACAGACACTAAGAAAATAGACAATCTGCATCATTTAAAATATTGCTAGTCTGATTCCTTAGAGGCTTCAGAATGCAGCTTTCAACATAGCTTTCTTTGAAGAGGTTCAACTTCATTACTAAAATCAGAAAAAAAAATAAAGTATTCTTCAACCAATTAAAATTTCCGATGTTCAAACACGCGTTTCTTTAGGTATTAACAAACAGCAGCAACGTTCCTACAAGCAATTTCAAACTTCATTAAGTTTTTTTTTTTTTTTTTCTCCAGAGATTAAGTAGAGAACAGTTATTCCTTGTCTCTATATGAATGCAGAATACCTAAGTGATTAGAGTTTATTAACACATTTATTCCAGTAGTGAAGGAATGAAAACACATGGACTGAGGCTGTTCCAGCTGCTGAAAATAACAGGTGTCTTTGCAGTCCTTGGCCAGTCAAAAAATTATGAAGTGTTCGAGGCTAGTCATTGTCCCATCCTACACTGTATTTAATCCAAACAGAAGGAAAAAAGAGAGTAGAGTTTGGGGCTTAGCTGATACAGTATTCCCAACAATGAACACAGGATGTGCTGAATGTTTCGTTTTTAAATTAAGCATGTACTCAAGTTTCTTTCACCCTATTTCGCTCTGCAGATCCAATAGCAGATAGGCCTTGCCTTTCTGCTAGTTTAAAAAATTTAAATAATTTAAGACAATTTGGAGCAATTTAAGAGATTTTTGTGACAAATCTTGAACAGATGCTTGAGGAAAAACAATGACAATCTTCCAAATTTCATGACCAATGGAACTGAGGAAAATAAAGCAAGTGGGGATAGCAGACTAGAGGAACGGTACTAAAATTTAGTTTATGGTCTCAGAACAATAAAAAAGAAGCAGTTTTCCATTGGCTACAGCATTCCTCTTCAACGGGAAATACTGAAAGAAACTAAATATTACCTGTCATTAACAAAACAGTGATTTTTTTCTTCCCACTCGGTGAATGATTTATTACTGCTGTGAATAGTTAAGAACACATGCAATTCCCTGCATGATGACATACTTCAGAAATTCATTAAATTTTTTACATCCTGTTAAATTGTAACATTGTTACACTATTGTAAATGTATGCAGATCATGGGCCGAATTCCTAATACAGGTCAACGACTTGCTACGCTCCGTCAAACTTTATAGTTTAAGATCAAGCCCAATCTTTCTTCATTCTCTAGTCTTCTGACAGAGTTCTGAAAGATTTTTCATGTTTCATTTTATAATCCAGTTTATGAGGAATACACTTTTGGAGTGGTAGTTGAAGCTTAACAGTTTATCAGCAGCAAACTTAAGGATGTATGTTATTTGCAGGAATTCAAGCTTTCAGAAAGACTGTAATAATGGTGTTTTGAGAACTTCAGCAGAGAAGCCAGCTGACAGCCACAGAACAGAAGAAACGCCTTTGAAAGAATTTCTCAATGAAAATACTGCAACAGAATCTTATTCTTATCAACATATCCTAAATCTATTTTGAAAGTTATTACAGATCACCTTTAAATAATAAGTGTGGATAGTCAAGGTTAAAGATTAAATATTTCCTAAAGTGAGACTAATTACAGAGATTAATATTTGCCTTTGGAGTACATAAACATCAAATTAGACGAAATAAGTGTCAGCGCTTCTAAATGAATATGTCAGTATTTTAGGAACCAATATTTTAGGACCACACTTACCTAGCACACAGATCACAAGAAAGTTATCTTTGGACAAATCCTGTTGCAACCACTGGGAAGGCTAGATTGGAGTTTTAGATCCCTTCTGCAAGGTATTGCTGGGATCTAGTTCATTTCAACTCACTTTCACTGAATCACAGAATGGATTCTCCCCTAATCATGAGAAGATCAGAAAATCTCCCCCTCCCCTAATCATGAGAAGATCAGAAAATTCACAAAATAAACCCTTTTCCCTAGTAGATGCAAAGTCTGATTGTGAAATCCTATGTTGCTTTTACCCATGAGACCTGCTGTGTAAATTTTTAAATAGTTTGTTTTGAATGTGCTTGTTTTCTTCATTTTTGTTCTTTTATTAGAATAGAAGGCAAAGTTTCCTCATACCTACCCTCAGCATGCCCTGATGATTTTGTAAGCCTCATTCATATCCCCCATAAGCCAATTTATACTTTCAGTTATACTTATTGTGAACTTTTTCCAGTTTGAACAAATCCAGCAGGGGTAGAGGCATACTCCGCTCTTATTCTCATCGCTCTGCACAACTCAGTAACAGCAGCAGACTTTCTTACCAAAGTTTCTATTGTCACAGCCCTCAGAAACCTAGCCATTTTAGTAGTGGGACAAAGAAATCTTAAACTTACAGACAGCTTAACGGATTATAAACCCCACCAAATGGAAAGTGAGACCAAAAAAAAAAAAAAGGGAAAAAAAAGGAAAAAGTGTTAATATCAGAAGAAAGATATAGAAGTTACTTTAAAGTTTATGTATGAAATAACTTCTATCCTAGTCACATTCCATAAAAGTCACACAGGAGTATGTGTTACGTTCCTGAGAACTATTAAATTGCAATTTGTCAAAATGACTGAGTGTGTTGCTGTGTATAGAAATATACAGATATACACTTTATATGAAAAACTCTTAGAAGCTCATGGTGCAAAGAAAATATAAATTTAATTATTTCATGAGGAATTTTTAGTCTCCCGTTTAGATTTACTGGCCTGAATTTAGGAAAATCAAATCACTGAAGTTAACACAAAAAGCATACATAACTGAAGCCTATTGGACAACCAATGTGGGCCATTCATCCCCTGGCAGTTAATACAAAAGTTCAACAAAACTTTTTAGAAGCTTGGAGCTGCAGCTGTCCCTCTTGGGAACACACTTGCAGGAAGAGAAGTAATGGCTCCAGCCTTCTAAGTTTGGCACAAAACCGTTATTTCATGCTGTGACTTCATGGAGCAGTGGCAGAGGCACCAAGTAAAGCAGTTCTGGTCCATTTGAATCACTACCCACTGGGGCTTGTTAAAGCTAGGCTTGGTGATGGCCAGGAAGGGGTTCTTTAACAGTATGAAGTGCAGTGTGAGCCAGATGGTCTAATTTCTTTTTTCCTAACAAAACATTAAGCTGCTCTGAAACACAAAGTGCATGGCTCAAGAAGAGCCAAGACATTGGAAGCAGAGCATGTGGAAAACACCCAGCCACAGAACTACAGTCAGCAAGCCAATGAAGGCAGTGCCAAATTAGGATGGTATCAGCATATCAGACTTCCCAGCTCACACTGTCAATACCAGATTTGCTTTGGCTCATCATTCAAGTTTCCTTTTCTTCCAAGAAATTCTAGATCTCTTCTGCAGGCTATTGTTTCATTATATGGCTTTATTAAGTCCAACCATCACCCAAACACTAGTAAGTCCACCGCTAAACCATGTCCCTAAGTGCCATATCCACACATCTCTTAAATACCTCCAGGGAAGGTGACTCCACCACTTCCCTGGGAAGCCTTTTTCAATGCCAAACCACCCTTTCCATGTAGAAACTCTTATTGGTATCCAATGTAAACTTCTTCTGGTGCAACTTAAGGCTGCTTTTTCATGTCCTATCACTTGTCACTTCAGAAAAAAAAAAAAAAAAAAAAATAATAATAATAATAATAATTAACTGTTGTTGTGATGTTAATCAGGTAGACAGAACATTTGTTTATAAAATATTGTTTTCCAATCACATAATACTGAAATGTTTAATAATAGGCTTACTACAATAATAATGTTGTATTCCCCATCTTTTCTGATCTTGAGCTCAATGCCCAGTCTAAAACTTAGAATTTATTTCCTGAAGAAATATTTTTCTTGCAAGAAAATCAGCCCAGTGTGAGGATTTGAAACCCAAAATGTGAGCGAAATGTTAAACATAAGGTTCAGACTAGATGAAATTTAAAAAATAAAAATCAAGTTACCAAGTGCATGTTTGCATAATCTGAAGTCAACTGATTGGCAATAGCATAGAAAGCATAATCTTTTACCTGTAATAATGAAATTGTGCATATATACACACAAATATGTGTGGAGTCACTGCTGTCAGAGACCACTGATACCATAATGGCACACTGTACATACTGAACCTATTCACCGTCTTGCACCACCAAGTCAGACTGGCTCATTCTTTTTTAAACTCAGTCCTCAAGAACTGAAACAAGATAGCATTAACGAAAATTAAGGCTGAAGGAAATAACACCCAATATTTTGAAAAAGAAGTAACTTGAGTCACACTTTAAATTGATTTGAACTAAATGATGGAGAACATATTCAGCAGTCATAAATGGCAACACTGCTGCCATTACCACGCTGTACTACAGCAACAAATAAGCTGTAGTTACTAAGAGAAAAATTGACATTGATAAGGTCCATATACAACAACCAAAATAAAGTTAAAAACTTGCCCCTAGTCACATTTGCTTAACACCACTGAAAGCACCATAGAATGAGAAAAAGGAGATAAAATGAAATATTTTATGCTAATTTTAAGTATTTCATTTTAGCATCCAAATTACAAGATTTTAGCACCTTGATAAGTAACAGCTTTCAGAAGAGAATTCTAAGGAAGTCAGTTGGGTGCTCTAGTCCTTTTCTGGGGATTGTCACTGATTAAAAGGAGAAACCTACTTTTTTAATCCACTGCCTAAATTAGGTGCCTGAAGTTGAACACCATTTTCCACTACAGTACACATGAAACTAATGTGATGAATTTAAAATGTAAAGATGAGCTAACAAAACTTTAGGCAGCACTTGGATGATGTTTCTAGCTAAGGCACTTCCTCAATTTCTATTTCAGTAAATAAATCTCGCCACATTTTCCCCCTCAGAAAAAGCAACACTTATTTTTCACAAACATGCTCTGAATTTATTTGTAGTGTATATCACATACTGAAGAACTGAAATTAGCCACATAAATTTAAACACTTCTGTGTTTGTTACTGTCATTTATTCTATCAGTATTGTACCATCTAAAATAAAATTGATGATTTTTTTTTTTTAAAAATCTACTTAGGAGAACATAATTCTTAGTTTTTTTAAAAAAGACTGATTTTTGAGACATGAGACAGAAACATCCATGTTTTATTATTGCCCAAATCATTTCCTACAAGCAACACATGCTATGATCCTAAAATTAAATTTTAATTTTCTGCTACCTCAGGATGTAGGCTACTCAAAGTCTATATATTGTGACAATGCATCATTTTTCTACACGCTGTCCACATTAAGTTGTTGCATTTTTGTTGTTGTTGTTTGTTTGTTTGTTTTTATTATTCAGTTCTACTACAAAACCCTTTATTATAACAAGGTATTAAGATGTGTGCGTAACCTGGGATGCTTGGATTTAGTAAAGAGTTCCAACATTTCCTTTAAATGAGAATTCCTTGAGGACAAATGTAGTTTTAAAAAAGATCATCTCTGAAAATTTTAAAACTGGTTCCATTTGAACAATCTTAGACCAGAATAAATCCTTGAAAATTCTGATTAAAATTTAAGTGGGCTATAACAATATAAGTGAATGTTAACTAAGAAAGATGAACTTGATTTAATTGAAATGTTTTCAGCAGACTTCTTTCTGTGGTGAAACTTTGCTCATGCAAATTTTTGTCCTACTGAGTAGTTCAGGTTTTCTATTACTGAGAATGCAACTATTCCCTCAACTTATAAAAACGTTAAGAAAATAGGACAGTCTTTAAAAAGAGCAGAAATTAATTCAACCCTTAGGTAGACTCATTAAAAATGGCATTATTTAAAACTTTTTTTCCAAAAGCCATCTGTCCGTTTTAACTAGTAACAGCACACTACAAATCTGCCCCAAAACTCAAACATACTTCATCAAGGTCAATATTGGCAGAGTTCCAGGAAACCACAAGGTGTGCTCAAAATACATAAAAACAGCAAGTTGCAATTCAGTGTGATAAGCTGCTTCATATGTAGGTACATCTCTCAGCGTTCAGGCTGGCATCTCTCAGAATTCAGTAGATGAAAAGGCAGCTTAACTTGCATGCTTTGGTAAATACACAAGTAAACTTGATTGTCCAAATTCAAAGTGAGCAAGACCCATTTAGCCATGAATTAGCTGCCAGTCTGTCTATTCATCAACTTCAACACCAAATATAGGTCCTCCAGCTTTACCAAATGCCTCTGAAGCTTAGATTCTGTTTTTGCTGCAAGAGAGATTAATGTACTTTGGGATTTGGGAATGTTTAAGTACATTCAGGCGAATGTGGTCAACTGCCACATCTGTAAGAAACCGCTGTGGATTGATCCCAAAGAGAAATCTGGTTTATTCGGATTAAAAAGGGTATTCATAGATAGCACTAAGTATAAATACAAAGAAAAAAATCCATAAGATGTCTCTGGAGTGACATACTTATGGTATTACCTTCCTGAGTCATTTAATTGTTGTACATTAAATGCAGCCTCTATAATGCTTTAAATGAACTGCTTGAAAACACATAACCAATAGCAGTGTTTTGTACAGCCGCACTTACCTTTAAAAAAGCAATCTTCATTGTGGACAATGGTGACCTTTTGCTTTTTCAGGCAGGCAGCGCGATGCACTTCACAATGATTTTCGTAGAACTCTCCATCAGAGCCGCACACGGGCTTGTAATGCGGCTTGCAGCGCTCCATGCAGACGCACTCAGCCTGGCCGCTCTCCCCGTTCACAACGCAGTGTCTACCCAGACCGCAGTACTTGTTTTCGCACGATCCCAAGTGCCCATCTTGACCCATGTACCCTGAAATAGCAAATTGTAATAGAAGATCTATCAAATCACATGCAAAGAATCTGACAAAATCAAATATATATTTTGCCCACAGGCTTTCTTTTTAAGCACTCTAAGGCTCTTATTAATATTTACAAGTCCTCACAGTAAGAATTGTTTTATGAACCTTACAGGTCAGAAAAATGCAATGCAAAAAAATAATAACTCTTCAATCCATACAATAAATTGTACTGGGTCATAACAGTGCTCTTTTATTAAGCTGCCTCAATTTTACCAACAGAGTGTTTTCTGAATCTTTTAAGAAAGTACTTACTAAGCAAAGTTCTTGTTCTAAAACCAGAATAATTATTGGTGGGATTCAGCATATACTCTTCAGGAAAACATAAATAAATAAATAAACACCACACACACACGGAGGTAAACAAAAACATACATAGACATGAGTAGAAGTGAAATAAGACAAGTCATTATTATTAATGAAAAGTCTACCAAAACCTCTCCTCTAGCTATAGAGGATTCCTAATAGCGGAAGGCTTAAATAAAAAAGTCACATGAATGCAAGTAATTTAGCAGTACTGGAGGGCCAATGACAATGCAGCACTGCAATGTAAGGAGAAATAACAGTATCAGCAAAGCAAAGAGTGCTTTTAAGCATACTGTGACCATCAAGTCTGCCTGCAGTAATTTTCCTTTCTGGTACTTTTTTTTCAAGAAGCTGGGTTCACTGATACAGTGACCATCTAGAATACAGAATTGCATTTTGGATTTGTGAAGTTATTGCCTCTTCTAGCACGAATTAGAAAATGATCCTTTTTCTAGTAATTAATGGCCTGCTTTAGGTCATTTGCAAATACATAAAAATGTAACTAATATCTCAAAACTACATAGAATCTGTATATTTTATTGGATGCAAGATCCATTAAGATCTATGATGTAAAGGAAGATCTATTATGTAAAGGAAGTGAGAACATCCTCTTTTTTTTTTTTTCTTTTTTTTACCACCCTGAGTAATGCTTAGCATAAATCAGTCTGGAATTAAACAAATTTAATCTTGGTATCATGACTAGGTATACTTTTAGTCATTTTCATGTGTTCAATTAACTGTAATTAAAAGCATCATCTAATAACAAGAAGGGGAGGTACAACGAAAAAATAAAATTAAATTCCCACTTGCAGTTACTTATGCTTCGATCATTCAGGAGGCCTGAGACCATAATTGTATCATCAAGTATAAAATACTAAAAAATCACCAAACGTGGGAATAGACATAGCCCTTCACAGTTACCTCATTTTATTCTCTTGCTGTACACTCCTAATCAAATCAACAGCTCCTAAAAATCAATCCCCAAATACCATATACTCCTCACAATCTCACTCCTTGTGATTCCTTCCCTATTCTCACAGCCAAGCTGAAAAGTACTTGGCTGCCCCATTAAAAAAAAAATATGAACAAACAAATGGCAATGCATAATTCAGCAGTTTTAGATTTATTTTCTTAAGTGAAGAGCTAATGAGCTAAACGAGTAAATATGCCAGCTTGGAACACATTCCTCCTAACCACTGAGAATCTATGTTCTTCACTTCAGTGGCAGAAGTCAATTCTCACCACTTTTTCTGCTTACGCATATAGGATTATTAGACCCAAGGCAAAAGTGCATCGGTTCTTTCCTTTCTTGTACAGCAGAGATCCCACTTTTTTTCCACAGACCAATACAGTACAAAAAGCATGCAGCCATGAAAGTTGGCTTTGATACGACAAATCCTTTTGCTATATTATTTTACAACAATCTGAGCACAACGCTGAGAAGACTACATACACTACATACTCACTCACCTCTGACATACTTTATTTATCTAACTATATTATAGCCATTTTTACACACACGTATGAAACAGTTTAGGCCAGGCTGGTATTGGTGAGCATAACTTTCAAAAGCACCAAACAGACTTGAAATGCGCAAACTTAATCAAAAAATTTATATTTCCAAATAATTTTTGAAAATATTACTCCTTGTACTAACACATCATAACTGTAGAGAGGCAACAGAGATTAATTAACAAAAACTAATGTAAATCCCATTTCTTTCCCCTACTGCTAACATCAAATAAAGCTAAGTCTTGTAATATCCAAGCACTCTTCACAGCACCTGTCATGTACACACACCGCAGAATTATAGGACTTTGGAGTGATAGAACTGCTGCAGTTTGAGGCCAAAGTCCATAAATCGTTATTGTTTCTGCTTTCTGAATTGGAAGATAAAGTTCTCAAACTGACAACTGCTCTGAATTATTGAGGTGCGTGGTACTTAAACAACTTACAGAGCTGTATATTGTTGTGAAAGCAGAAACTGATTTGAGACTTCACTTGGGACTTCGTTTTAGTACTATAATTGAATATGATGTCTGAATGAAAAACAGCTACTTTCAGATGAGGGAGAATGATTTTCATAACATAAATTGATAGTAATATTGGTATATGTCAGCACATACCAATCATATCAATAAATAAGCAAACTTTCTGCCCTAATGAAAAGTTGTGTAAATGTCTCCATTGTATACCATTAACTAATCCAAAACAACACGTGAATTTACATGTATCATTTCATACACAACTCCTTCTAGCGAAGTCAATTGTAAAATTCCAATTGACATCAACACAGGTAGTGTTCCTTCTCCAGACATAGTTTTTACCTTCAGTCCAGCTGTTACTGAATGTTAACAAGTGCTGTTCTATTTTTAATTTATGAACTTGCATACCTTCCAACCCATTCACAGGACAGACATGTTACAAAAACAAAAAACACCAAGTTTTTCTTCCATCTAAGTATTTAGATTTAGACAGCAACCTAGTCCAAGATGAATTTAGGTTCTTATATTTGGACATACAATATAGTGCAGAAGATAAGCAGCCCCACGTATTCAATATTAAGAGAGACAGAAAACAAGTAAATCAAGAGGACAAATGATCTGCCCATGAATGCTAATCTTTTTTCAGCAATTTAATTGGAATTGCTTATGTGACAATAGAGGAGTCCACATTTGACAAATAGCACAATGTGATTATAGGAAAGTGTGTACCAATACAACTAAGTTAGCATACTCTGCATTTTCACCTGAGTATAATAATATCTATGCATTCATAGAGGGTCTACAGTACTATGGAAAACAAAACGTCCCTTGTTCAATTTGCAAATGCATACTCTGCAAGTCAGGAAACATTTCAATTATCATAGCCATAAGTTTAAAAAGCCACAATTGAAGAAATATCATTAAAAATATATTACACTTAAGGCAGGCAAAGCAGTCACAATGTTTTTTTGGATTAAACTCCAGACAAACATAAAAGAACAAATAAATGGAAAACGATTTTTATTTTAAGAATTGGAGAAAGCAAAATGTTTCTGACTTCTCTTTTAAGACAAGTCATCATAAATAGAGCTTCAAGCTGTCACTTAGCGTTCCTCATACATCCATACATTGCCAGCTGAAGGAACAGAACCCAGAACTGATCAAGTTTCAGGCCACATTTGTCTTATTTATACCTGGGTATTAAGTGAGTGTTTTAGTATGAAAAAGGCTGGCAAGAATATCCACTTTTCTTCTAATGAATCAGTTTAGAGAAGCATCATACTTGGAGACCTAAGAAATTCATGAACATGTGAATCACCCCATTCTCTAGTTGGCTTGAGGTTGGAAGCCACAAAGGGTTTTTGTATCCTGAGTCCTTACTCCCAAACACAGAGTCTCCTCTCAACAATAGAGTTTGTATTCATGGCTTCTATCATAACTTACAGCATTCTCTACATGACATTTAAAACAAAGTGGCAGCTAGTTTAGGAGACAATAAGTCAATACCTTGCATATGAATAACTGACACTGATTTCTGGGGTCAACAGTACATCTGTCCCCCCACCTTTTTATTTAAGAGGATTTTGTCAATAACTATACCAACTCTACAGCTGTATTTTTTCATCATATCATCTATGAAAGGCCTATGGAACATCAGGATTACAGTCTTGGTAAGTACTCAGTAAGAGCCTAAAGTTTCACATGAAACAGGAAAATCCTGGAAGAGATGAGGTGGGGAATGAAGGGGGGAAGGTCGAGGGCAGAACAGCAAGTAGGGAGATTGATCACCACCTGCCATTAACACTAATAGGGCAGTTAACACTGAACATGACCTCAGCATGAACTGTATCTGTTTGTAAATATTTTTTAAAAAATATCTAGTCTTTTTTAATATTTCTAGCAAGAACAGCTTGTAATTGTACTGACTGAACAAGACACTAAATTTCCATTACTCATTATCCAGCACTCCTGACATACAAACTTCTACAGTACTTTAGTGTTTTCGATTTTGATTGGGAACATTTTGTGTAGGCACAAATTTAAAGAAAAAAAAAGAGAGAATCTCAGAGTAAATGAAGATAGTCAAAAATTTGTAAGGATAACGCCTGTGGTAATAAAATTCCCCTATATGACTAACTTTAATAAAGAGAGAGAGGATTTGGGGCAATTACCAAAGTATTCTCTAAACATCGTATTAAAGTGCCATAACACAGCGCTTTTATTCTGCAGCATCTTCACCTTACCCAAGTCAGACCTCACACTCAGAGGAGGAAAAAAAAAAACAAAACACCAAAGAAAACACACACACCTCTGATTTTAAGATAAAGGAAAAATAATAATAATAATAATAAAAAAAATATATATATATATATTTGGTTTTGTTTAATATGTTTTAACAGGCAAAAGAGAAATATCACTTGTGGTCATGTTCACAGATTTGCATGCAAATAATCTTAAACTAACGCATGTCTGCTCTAAAATATGCACAAACACATAAGCATTTCTTCCAAATCCTTAAAGTAACAAAAATATAGGTTTATGTTCCATGCTTTTTAAGCTGCCCTGCTTTTTATCTTGCAACAGACTTATTCTTAACAATTACAGGGCAGCTTCACTTTAAATAATCTTTCATACTATGAACTACTTAACAAAATAAGGCTCATAAAAGTAGAAGCAAACATACCCCCTGAAGCTCCAAAAAATCACCCTCGACAACAAAGATTTTACAGATTGTGAGATTGAGCCTGAAAAACAATCCATTCTTTTCAATCAAAGAAAGATTAAAATTAGAGGTCTCTCTTGCATTTCTACTGACAATGAATTACTTGTCTCTTCACATTTTTTTTTTTTTTTTATTGTCTAGAGGCTTAAGTTTAAGCATGGAAGAAAAATAAAAACTCAATTAATTGTCCATATATTCTGAAGTTAAATACTACCTTTTTCCTGACTGCAGTAAAGTTGAGAATAAAAAGCTCAGGGTACAATAGTCAAGTTCAAAGCTCATTCCTCTTAACAAAGAACCACTTGTTTGTGTAATTAAATTTTGTAGAAGAGAAAGGAATAAGATTTTTCATGTCATAGGTATGATGAGGGAAAAAAAGGCTCATAGAAGAAAAGATTATCTTAAAATTACATTTATCTTTCACCACAAGGACAATGGCTATAGTAGCAATTCAAACACAGTCAGAGGGAGAGTTTGAATACAATAATTACTTGAAACAGACTCCCATTCACAATGGTGAAAGACTGTCCACAAGAGGCTTTGTGGACAAAATCACATGAAGACCTTTTTCAGTAAGGAGTTCAACAGCACACAAATATAAATGGGACTTAGATTCATACTGTTAAGGCATAGCCTTGTAAGGTTATGGTAATGAGACAGCAGCTAAAAGAACTTTTAAAAATTACCAATATAAAAGAACAAGAGTATGCTACCTCTCTCTAATTAACCACAACAAAATGCCTGCAAGTATTCAGTTATGAAAATGAATGGATAAAACATGAGGGACAGTTTTAAAACACAAAGTGGAATTAAAATATGGAGTTCAAGACAACAGTTACACAGATATACAACAATGCAAGTTTTACTTAAATATTTTCTACTAAGTGGTTTAGATGACTAAAATATTTGTAGAGCAGGAGTCTCAAAAATTAATAATAATAATAATAAATTATCCCATTTCTACACCAGAAAGTGCTTCTCGTAACAGATAGTCCAAGCAATTCCTTCTTGGGAATTCCTTTCAGTTGCTTATCCTTTGCCATATCAATATCAAGCCTTTCATAAAGAGCAGAAGTAAGCTAAGAAACTTAAAACCGCTATTTCTAAATAACTATATACATTCACAGAAGTAAGTTTGATTTTGTTGCAAAACTGTGCCATAACTTCCCTTCCAAAAATGTTTGTTTTTGTGTTGTTTCCCCTCCCCTTCTTTGCTCACTGTGTTTTCTATGACTACCCTACCAGGCAGCAGGGAAAACAACAGCCTGTGGCTCTCTCTGACTTACAGACGTACTGGTCAGCCAAGTACTGCTACAGAGCGCAGCGCTTTACCTGTGGTGGCAAAGGAGCCTCACCAGCCTTAGCTGTCACTGAAAGCAGTGGATCTCTCTCTTCAAAATTTCTGAGAGAGAGAGAAGGGCAAAATAAAGGCTTATATGGTGGCAGCACCAGTGCTTTAAGGAATGATAAATTAATTTTAAAAAGCAAGCAGCATGGCCTTGAAGGGTCAGGGCAAGCCCCCTGCGCTCAGGGCAGCCATTTTTATTTCTCACATCTCGGAGTCCTGCTCCCACCTGTAGGAGCAACAGTAAACTGCACACTTAGCTGGCCAGTAGCTTTCTGGGCCATGGGTTAATTAGTACTCAACTAAGCTAGAGTACTTCATGCAACAATTCACTCTGCCTGTACCTACAATCAATTTTTGGCTGAGTCCTGTCCTATATTCCATTCATCCCTGTGCATTGGGGGGGGGGGGGGGCGGGCCCCGTCTCATCACCCCAAAACCACCCTTTTTAGGACTGGAAGTACTGTGAGGACTTGCACCTCCTTGCTCTCTGACTGAAATATTCTGGTGTGCTCCCTGTTTATTGGTGGGGACTGGCTGAACAGATAGAGACAAAGCCTCCATGGCTGCACATGGATTTTTTTTCTTTGAAAGTCATGCTAAATTCTTAGGAGAATGCTTGCCTTGAGTATTCAGATCAAGTGACTTTCTTATTCTCCTGCAAAGACAGATGAGGACCAAACTGGGAAAAAATCCCACACTTATAAATGTGTGTATAAATAAATAAATATTGAAAACAACAGTGAGTAAAAGGAGAAGCAAACAAACAAACAACAAAAACTGTAAGATCAAGATTTCTAAGTGTTGCATACCCTAGTTTTAACCTGAAATACTTAACCTCCCTGAAAATATTGAACTGTTGATCAGAAACATTCAGCTTGGCAACTTTGCCCATCTGAAACCTCTTCTCATTTACCAGCACTTTGCAACAATCTTGAGCAATCTTTACAGGATTTAGCATTCCCAAAAAGCAGAAAACAAAACAAAATAAAACAAACAAACAAACAAAAAACTATACTTCCTCCGCTTGAACCAAAGAGAAGACGGCACAAAACAGCATGTGAAAAAATAATATAAAAGAATCATAGAATGGCCTGGGTTGAAAAGGACCTTAAAGAGTTTCAACACCCTGCCCTGGGCAGGGCTGCCAACCACTAGCACAGGCTGCCCAGAGCCATTTCCAGCCTGGCCAGAAAAAAAGAACTGAAAACACAACCCCAAACAACACAAAAACATGAAACGCCTTCCATCTACATGGCAGATGGAAACGTTTTCCACCTTCCTGAGGCTCAGTCTCCACTTGCTTCTCCCTGTCCCTGTCAGCTGCCACCATGCGTGGCCTCCTCCCGGCCCCAGTGCCAAGTAGCATGTAGCCACGTGGCCCTCTGGCTCCTGCCCCTCACCACGAGCAGCTGCAGGCACCATCCCCAGCCTTTTCTCCAGAGCAGTGCCCAGTTCCCATTTCTCCCTGTTTGGCCACCTGAGGGCTGTGTGGCCATGCTCCAGCCTTGTGCCCAAGGCCCAGACAGCAGGGTCTTTGCATGCAACCTCAGAGCACAGGGATATGTGGGTTCCCTCAGGTGAAATTATGGTCCTAGATGTTCACTTGCTTGAGGGAACCCAGTATGAAAGCGTTGCCAAAGGAGATAAACTCCTGGCAACATAATAAGCCTAGTAAAGATCCCCTTCCCTGATCACCCTCCTTACATTTGACCAGTGACCGCTATGTTAGAGCAGGCAGCCCTCAGTTCTGCCAGCCGCACAGAAGCAGGTGATAGGGGCATTGCAGCTACAAGCCTTCACACATTTCAACATCTATTGGAAATACGGCTTGTTGAGAATCACAAAGACTTAGCTTAGTCCAGACAAAACAGTCTAAATCGTGTTCACTTGTTATATAAAAATAAATAAATAAATCAGCTTTAGGAGCAATGATCAAAATAAAACTCTCAGTTAAATTATTGACTGGAATTTCCCTTTTACTGAGAGCTTAGTTAAAAAAATTGGAAAAGCTGCTAAGATTTGGGCTCAAAAGCTAAACTTAAAACTATTGTAGCACACAGCAATATTAACTCTTCCTCTATGGTAACTTTTCATATGAAGAATAGATTTGACAATTTTCAGTTAACAGTATGTACTCAAAGGACTACCGTTTCCCCGATAGGCTTTCCCTATGATTAAATATGCTTATATATCAAATAATATAAACAGAAAATTTAACTTATCCTCTGATTAGGTAGCTAACACCAAAGAGGCCCTTCAACTATCCATAATGCAAACTAGAATACCATACTGCAGATATGACACAATTCCCATGTATTACATTAATGCTGTTTTGTTGTTGTTTTTGGTTGTGTTTTTGTTGTTGGGTATTTTTTTTTTTTTTTCCTACAAAGCCTTCCGTTCAGAACAGAGCTTGATAGCTTTCTGCTACCTTCCTCAGGGATCTCTACTAGAAAAGGCAGCATAAAGACTGAGCAGCATTGAAACCATATGGTTCAAGAGCAGGATCATTGCTGTTCAGGGAAACCTAAAATGGAAATGTCAAACATTTTCAGTTTTACTGATTAAAAACATTTCCTCCTAGTAAACTTGATGTTTAGAATATGAAAATAATTTTTATATACAGAATTTCTAATTCAGTTTTTTCTGACAAAAGTAATGAGACGAATATAGTCTTTTTTTTCTGTGTGAAACATAAACATTAATTTAACAGTGTAACGGTTGTTAAGGTGGACTATGATTTTACAAGCCCTCCAGAGGGAAAAAAAAAAAAAAAAAAGAGCAAAACACTGCATACTTATATCTCAGTTTGCAGACTGTGTCCATCTTTGTATTATACACAGAGTAGGCAAGATCTTTTTTAAAATTTTATCTGCATTAGTATCAACTATCAGTATCAGAAGTATATAGTTCTATTTTATAATGTCTGCAGATTTCTGCAGAAGACTAACATCTATCATGGAAAAGTAGATATGAGCTTGAAGCTGAAAATTATTATTCATTTGTGGAACTGCTGATCATTTAGGAAGCACTTGGAAATTATTCCTGATAGCATTATGCAAGATTTGAAAATCCCAACAAAGATAATCAGGGCAGTGGATAATCAGTATTTTCCATTCATCTTCAGCAGTTACTTTCAGGATATTGCAAAACAGTAGCATCTGTCTGTGAATTAGTGTGTTGGTTTCTTTTACTGTAAAAAAAAAAAAAAAAAAACTTGTAAAATTTTCTCACATATCGTATAAGGGTAAATGCAAAGGACACATTAAATTTTGTCTGCTAGGATGCATTTCTAGCCATTAAGTATTTCTAGCAACATATTAGGACAAAATACATAAGGAAAAAATATTGCTGTGCATTGTTCAGCAAAGGACGCTGTTTCTTTGTTGCCCTCTTCCTGACAGGAGCAAGAAAAAATAACTTCAGAGTTACACAGAAGACTGGATCTACGGTTTTATTTTATCTCACAAAGACACAACTCAGCTAATAAACTTTGACACCAACGACCCATGTAACTCTGGACTTCTGAAAACCAAGAAAAACCTACAAAATGTAAATACCATTTCAAATGGCATACAGTATCTGAAAATGAAGCTTTGGAAACAGCAAAAATGAGTCTCAAAAAGAATGTATTTACTAAGAATAGACATTTACATGGTGAAGCAACACCATTTGTCTCTGGAGTTTATTAAATGAAAATCATCATATCAAGTAAGCTTGAACATTCATGACAATTCTGCCTTTTTAAGTAACTTAATAAGTGATGCATATCAAAATGAAGTTTGTGTACTCCCCCTTTTTTCTGATCAGGATTGATTCTATCTCCTCTACACATTCTTATATAATCAGCAAAAGTTTTGTTTTTGTTATTGTTTCTGAAGGAGTTAGAGTGAACCCAATTATCTGCATTTACCAAAATAAATAAATAAATAAATAAATGCTAGACTGTACTAAAGTGGAATAGTAAAATGCTTTCCCAGCTCTCTAGTTGGAGAGACTATTGCTCCATGAAAAAGAAAAATACACGAAGAAGTGAAGTATTAAAAATAATCTTGACGTAACTATATGAGAATATTCCTTTTTGTAGAAATTATAAAAGCAATATCCCACATAAACAGTCTACTTAAAACTATTTCTGTATCTATATATGCATCTTTATACTGCTTGAATACTTAAAATTACCTGCTAAACAAAAGAGAGCTGTCTATTCAAATAAATATAAAAGCAATTTCTTCCACTAACAAAATATAATGCAACAGTGGGATGACTTATTTGAGCAATATGACTAATACATATTTTCTAATTCCACACTTAAACTAATGATATATTTTTAACATAATTCCTAAAGATAATATATATATATATGTATATATATATATATCAAAAAAAAAGAGAATCTGGTTTTACTGCTAAACCATTGTAAGACAGTTTACATTTTGTAAGTCTGGTGTTCTTTGCAGAAATAGTTCATTATAGAATCACGTTTTACTCTTTTAGGCCTTTTAATAATATGTCAAAGCAAGTTAAACTAAAAATACAGAGTTCCTTTATCCTACATCATGGAATATCAAAACTTATAAGAAAATTCATATACATCTTTATGAATGAGAAAGCATTTAGCTTTCAATAGAAATAAAATTTCCAGTCAGATATTCCAATTGTCATGCTTCTTGTAATAGTTGATATAACTTCCAACTAGTGACAAATTAAACATATTCCAGAAATGGAAAAAAAAATACTTAAAATATATATATATATATATTAGAAGTTGACAAAACCTTCTAAGCATTGCTACACATGAATTAATTTAAGGCTACAGTAATAGAATCATTAAGAATTTCAGAAATCCAAGCTACAGAATTAATTGTAGGAAACCATAAAGAGCAGACTGTCATTTTAAGCTACTATTCAAGGAAGTACTGCCTACAGGAACATCAATAGTGATTCATAACTGCTGCACTTCCACTTCGGTTGCTGCATTTCATCCCACTGTACAATGGAGAAAGGTTAACCTGTGAATTATTGTAAACTCAGACACTGAATCACTGTCAATTCTTTCATCGTTTTAGCTACTGAATTGCTGAAACTTTTCTAATATAATGAAAATCCACTTATATTTCTTCCACATGTAATTTCCAAAATGAAAGCTAACTCTGATACATGTTAATAAAGTTAAATAATATGCTATACATCATGCTTTCTTTAGTGATTTCAAGAAATTTATGAAATGCGACAGACATAAATTTGCTTTTTATAAATGGAGAAATAAACACTGTTGTGAGAAAAAGCATTTTGGGCAACAAGAAGCAAGAATACTAGATTTATTTTGTATTACACTGAATTAAAAATTATTACAGGATAACAAACCTTATTTATGCTTGACAACTCTAAATTGATATAAGCATATGAGTGCAAATACTTTTTACGTTTTAATGTCTTTGTAACTAAATTTTTACAATTGTTTTCCTCACAAAGAATTTAGTTCAATGACTGAAATTATAATGCTGAATATATTTTCTCAGAGCGTAAGGGTCACCAGCTGATCTTTCAATTCACAAAGTTTGAAAGTGGGCAAAGAAATCTGAGACCTGTGCGACTTGACTAATTAGTTTAAAATTACTTGAATGACCCAGCTAACTTGCTGAAGTTTTCCAGAAGCCAATATATTTATATATTAAGCAGCTTAATCCATAAACTGCCACAGTTATTTCTGATGAACTGAGATGTCAATGTACTTCCCATCACTTTGGTTAGCAAAATTTGCCCTTAAAAAAAAAAAAAAAAAAAGAGAGAGAGAGAAAGAAAGAAAGAAAAAGGATGTTTTTTTTTTCTTTTTTTGACAGAATTTAATCTGCACCATTTCTTCAATGTCCAACCAAAGGTAAATAGCACTTTCATTAGTATTACTATACGTGGATTCAGAAAGGATATTCACAGAGTTCTCTTAGCATTACAACATCTAGGAAACAGCAAAATGATCCATTATTTATTTGTTTGTAAAGCTCTCTGGAGCTCATATGCAGTTTTCACAAAAAGTAATTGGAAAGCCTATCACCTAGGAAAAAAAGTATTTCCTTTAGATTTATTCTAAATTTTCTACCTGAATTTGATAGTTGGTATAAAGAATATTCACAAATATGTTGCTTAATTTTTTTCAAAATATCTTAACTGTATCAGAGTGAAGTGCTTTTGTCTGAGTATATATGCTATGCCAACGAGCAAGTGTTTATCTTAAGTTTTATCTTCCTCCCTCTTCCTCACTCCACAAGAACCATGTTTTTACATCATGTCTTTCCCTTCTTGAGGGAACGTTTCTGGAGAACAACTGTCTTAACCATAAGAGTCCATTCAAAGGAACATCACAGATTAACTGCAAGTAAAAATTATCAGAGTTCTGTTGATGCTGCAACACAATCAAGCCCAGCTGATTTTTTTTTTTTTTTTTTTAAAGACATGGAGGGCACACTCTCCCTTAATTTATTACCTGTGTACTACAGTAAAAACATCCACTGAAGCTTTCAAGACAATGACACCAGCTGAAACTGCGAAGCGCTTGCCTTGTGGCTTGACTTACACATAATTGATCAGTTTATTACTCTGAAGTACAAATTTTCTTTCTGTAGCACCTGAAGAACTCTTTTAATATTGTTGATGCAAACAGTGACAGGTACTGTGCAGATAAAGCCTGACTGACATATTTAGATAGCCTGAGATGTTATCTATAATCTAGATATTTTGTTTAAAATTGCTGAAGGTGTGTGTACAATAGTATAAAGAACATGTAAACATATACACGGTTATCCGTAATAATTTAATGGATTACGCATATAACATACAAAGGTTTAAAAAAAAAAAAGATCAAATCTACTTTGTTAGAAAAGTATTAGGAAATTAATACGTGACTAAAATCAATTTATTCTTTTAAAAGCTAGATTTGGGGTATAATCTCATGATTTTGATTTGTTGAAGTTGTCAGTACTGTAATACTCTGTTGATGGATATGTAAGATGCAGAAATCTTTGATCAAATAATGAATCTGACTTTGACTTCCCTGCATTTTCAACTGCTGTTAGCAAGTTACTGTGAAGTGACTAATTTTATCCCTTTGATGCTGACCAAAAGTTTATTTTGGAGCCAACAACATCACAGTAAAAATTCTGACACATTTCCCCAGTACATCCTATTTTCATAAGCTCGTATTTTGCCCTGAAAACAAGAATTGGAAAGCTTTCTTCTTTGAGAAATAAATTATTCTAATGCTCCATGCAATATAATCTAAAGTAGGACTGCTGCAGAAATAACTCAAACCTTCCTGCTATTTCAGCCTTTGCAGTGATTCTGTCCCAACATCTAAACACAAAGAACATGCTCATATTCTGCATAAAACTGCAAAATTGCAGTTTTTTGCAAAATTGCCCGCAGACAAGGGCTATAGCACTTATCACATTTGCACAGATATCTTCAACTGAACTGATGAATGCCAGGGTGATGGGACCACCCGTGACAATGGAGAATATGAGCATCTTAATCTCCATCAGGAGTCTGATGTCCTTCCTAACTCAAGGAGCAGTGTTGAGGAGGCAGTTTTCATTTACCTAATGTATTAACATTAAATAATAAATGACTATTTTGTACTCTTCTTTGTCTCAACACTATAATGACTTTGTTCTGGTTTGCTTTTTCACTTCTCCTTGAAGATAATCTCTTACCATCATCTACAAAGAGACTGGTTAGTTTGCTCTGGACAACTCCACATGCTGTGAGCACTGCTACTGGTCTCTGACCTAAACCATTATCCTAAACAACCCCCAAGAGCTGCAGGAGTTTGCCTGGTATGAGATTAGGTCATGTTCGTGTTTTGTGTTTCTGTAGCAACCAGGTACAAATGAAACCTCTCCAGAGGCAGAAGCTGCATTGCCTGCCTTTGATTGCCTCTTCTTTTCCAGTTTTTCTGTGCTGATCTTGTTTTGATCTTAAAGAAACTGAATCAGACATTCAATAACATCAACAGCTTGAGACCTCGTAAAATTAATATTCTCTCTTTCCTGCATTTGCTCTCTCATTAAAAATCATTAAACAAAACCAAACCAAGTGTAAAATCAACTTCTGGAGAAAAAAAAAAAAAAATCTTCCAAAAAGTTTTTCCCAGGTAAAAACATATGAGAAACATAGAAATTAATTATAGTATTTGAAAATGAGTCATGCTATTTTTTGAAGTCTTAAATCTTTACATGTTTTCCTGATGAAGAGAAGTTGAACATATTCATGTTGGTTTTTGTTAGCGAGCTAACCACTAATGAGCAGACACAAACACTATTGCTTTCAACTGTTTAATGATGTAACAGGACTACTGTTAACAGATACAGTGGCCCTCTCAACAGTCTGCCTTTCTATTTGTTGCATGCACAAGCTCAACACTTACGTGCCCATTTACAAAACAAACAAACAAACAAACAACAACAACAAAGTTATGTCTTTGTGCTTAGGCTTTTATAGAACAATTGCAACTAAAAGAAAATTGCATTTGTATTGTTATGCAGAATATTCAAAGTGCATGCAAAGAACAAAGACATGAGATCAGAATATTTAAAATAATTGAGCAAAGTGTTAAGTGCACCATCTGAAGTTATGTTGATCTGATTCCTGCAGCTAATACAGAAATTATACCAAGTGCTAATGACTAAACTTGGCAGGCTTTCAGTGTCTGAGTTTTGTTTGGTTTGGTTGTCCTTAGATGTTGTTTTTTGTTTGTTTTATTTTGAGGTGGCTTTTTTGTTTTGTTCTGTTTATCATGCAAATGGACTATTCCTCATATTCATTTAACATTTGTTTAACTTTGGGATTGTAATAATGAGAAATCATGCTGTGTGCTGTTTATGAATCTAAACGTTTCTGTTTATAAAAGTCAAGGATATATCATCTTATAGTACAGAACAGATAATTGAGGAGTTACCCTCTTATATTATTGGATATACACAGATATGAAAGCAGAATTAGCTATGTTCCTGATAGAATTCATGCACGGTGAACAGCAGATTTATATAAATGCAACACTCAGAGAGATCTAAGTTCCTATAGAAGTAAAAAAGAACAAATCAACTTACAAAAAAGTTTTGTTTTTAGTGGATAGACTGATTTTTTCTAGCCCTATTCTTATTGGTTATTATTGTTTTCTAACAAAATGGAAAAATCTATAATGAATTTTCTTAATGCTTTTGACTGTAAAGTATTGTGCAATTTCATAATAATATCTAACAGACTCTTTTTTTAAGATAAAACACCCTGAAGAAGAAGAAGAAAAAAGAACAGATGAAAAAAAAAAGATTATTTTTTCCCTCAATTTACAATTTGGTCCCTAGAATTTGATGATCAACAACAAGGGCACATATTCCTATTTCTCACTTCTGAACTCAGCCTCAAGATCAGCCTGATTACCTTATATTTATGTTCTTCATTCTGATTCTGGGGAGGGAGGAAAAACCTTCCCTGTAATTCAGGCTTCTTGCAGGGTAGTTATCAGCTTGAAAAAACAGTAGGTGTAATGCTTTAAAAATTGATTTGTCATGACTAAACTTGAGTTTGATGGAAGATATAAAGATAGAAAAAATAGTGAAACATCTTAAGCATGTGATTTTGGCTCCTAAATTCACATCTAAGGAAATACACAGAAAACAGCTTAGGAAAACATCTGATTAATACTGTTTCTTTGGTCTAGTCAAAGCATTTTTAAAAAAAAGGCATGTCTGTCTTATGATGTGCTGATAATATACACATTCACCATGACTTGCTTTCAATACCAGTTTAGTTGAGATGTTTTCTAGCAGTAAGAATATGCTCCTATTCATATGAAGCACCATTCTAATGTACACTAAAAAAAAAGAAAGAAGGAAATTGAGGCCCCCAACCATCCATATTTTAATTTGAAATTTGTATGTTGGAGTTCCAGCTTCTGAACTCTGCAAAACACTCAAGTGATCACAAGGAAAATAACTTGGCTTCGTAATACTCTAAGAAAATGAGGGAATGAAATAATAAGGTAACCACAAAACAAAATAAAACACAGAAGCTTTCTACTGAACTACAGGCTTTATCCTCATCAATACCAAGAGAGGAAATTCGATTTTGCAATGTAAAGTAACGCATGGATACATGGTTCTTTATTGCTTCTTCACAAGAGCCATATTTTGCATGGTTATGTTTCTTACCTGTCCTAACTTTTCTAATATTTTCCAAGAGAATCCAATTTTGCATTAATTCAGTCAGGTGTAAATTCTGCGCCTTGAATAGCCTGAGTTTCTACTTCAGGTAGAAAAAAATAATCTTAAGAGACTTGGAGATAGGAGTAGAAATTGGTTCTCAAGATTATGAAATTTTGTGAGCAAGATGAATTCCCTCAACCATGGCACTTCAAAAAAAAAAAAAAAATAGTGACAATGAGTAGAATGTGAGGAAAGACTATCATTTCTACATTCCCCCTAGACTAAGAGGAACATTAGAAAATAAGCAGCTATCCAAAGAAACTCCTTGTTTATTTTTCCATTAGTTTAGAACCATTCTGAAACAATCTAACTGAAAATGTAGCTTTCCTGAACAATCAATGCAAAAACAAAGAAGAAAAGCTAAATATTAAAGGCATGTGAGGAAATGAGAAGAATCCCCTAAACTGAAGTGGGAAAGAACAGAACACCCACAGCCCAAAGGCCGGGATGATTAAGTGTTAAATAAAACTATGAAATGAAACGAAATCTACTCTCAAGTAAAATCCATTCTTAAAAAGACATTATTGCAAGTATGCATAAGATAATGTATAATTCACCTTACATAGCATCTCACAAAAACAACTGAAATAGCATTTAAAATGTTGATTTATTTTATTTACGGTGCTGACAGTCTTTCAAAAATAAACATCTGCACAATCTGAGTCTAAACCAATGTATTTTATGAATAAGTCTGATAACACCTGTTTATCACTGGACAAATAATTCTATAGCCAGATAGTAGTAAAAATATCCAACTATTTTATAAACAGTTAATTCCAAGCTATTATACAACTGAATGGTTGTACGTAAGACTGGCATATACTACCAAGTTTTAAGTGCAAAAATTAATAGCAAAGTATGTAATTCTAAAGAGGGGAAAACAATAAATGAAAATAAAACGTGAGGTGAAAGAAGCTGTTACAGACAACTACTTCTCAAGGATTGTATAAGATAATTCACACAGCTTCTGTGTAAAAAGGAAGAGCAAATGACACCTGCATTCTTCCCTGCATTTTAAAGAAAGAGAGGTGTTTTCCCAAAACTCTTTGATTGCTTTTCTTAATATGATTACCATTTCTGGTATAACTAAAATGAAAGAACCGCAGGGTGACAAAAATGGTTTTGGGCTCGTTTTTTTGGGGGATCCATCCCCCACCTCCCTAAGACAGTAGTCAGTCATAACTTCCTTAACACAAAAAGCTTTGGTATGCAGTTTATTTTCTTTTCATCTCTTCTTGCATTTCTGGTACTGTAATAAGGAAACCTTTTGTATTGCCACTATGAAATCTTTTGCATTGCCACTATGCAAGAAATGCATATACACCATATACATAAGATTTATACAGCTAAGAGAAATAGAATATAACTTTAAGAATTAAATAATGTTGATTTATATAAAGGGGAATATACGAAGTAGGATGCTTAGGAGTTTTTAAAAGAAGGCTAGCGTTATTTACTATTCAACACACTTCAGAGTCACATAGTCACAGAGTTTAAAATGCACATAGTAGTAAGCATTTTGAAGCAAGCATTTTGAATAGCAATCATCTTGAATGAAGCTGAGTGGAAAATGCTGTTCCTAAAAGATTTGGTTGCATGTTTTTTAGCTACATAGATTTTTATTAGAAAATATAAATTTGCTGGGGAAAAAGAATTCTCCGTGGAAGATATTCAGTTGAAAAGACTGACCAGGTAAAGCGGTTGAGACTGTAACAGACAATAGTCTGATCTTTGCTGAGGGTACAGGATATTAAACCAACTCAGAATTGAAATACTTGGAGGCAATAAGGTTTATTGATGGTAAAAAAGCCCCTCAGACCTGAACAAATTTCAAGTATATTCTGAGAAGTCTCAATTCACTGTCACCATGGAATTTTGATCTATTTCTGAAACTAAAGAGCACGAGCAACTTCAGTCTAAAGTTAATCCAAGCTTGCGAATACTTCCAGTTTTCCCCATATTGCGGCATTTTTCTCCATATACCTCTGGAATAACACTGCTTCTTCTGTACTACAAAGAAATTCCCATTCCCTTCACAGCTTGCTTTCCATTAGTATTATCTGCAATAAAGATACTCAGTAGTATAAAGCTTCTTTGTAGAGGGCACACTTAGGGCTACGTTTTAACTACCTGAAAAAGCTGGCAGCAAGATGACAGTACAGGAGTCCTCTAGTCTGTTCAGAGTCCTCATCTCTTCCACCATCTTGCGGTGAAATTAGTATTCTTTTCAGTGTCATTTCAGAAAAGGGAAATGATTAATACAGCTCATCCTGTACTAACACACATGCACATCTCTCATCCCTTCCATCATTTGCAACACTTTAGAACAGAATCTTGTCTTATAGAGCCCTGAAGTACAGAACATAGCTCTTCTTTCTTTTCATTTTTCCCCCATTTCCACTACTCCACCTTCACTCAATCACATTTCCTGAATGCTTCCCACTATTCCTTATAAATTAAGCTGAAAAGCACGCCAAAAAAACTCAACCATCCTGATAATTTTCATACACATTTGCTGAATCTTAGTAAAGTTAACAAGAAATAATCTTAATAACTTAGTTTGCCTACAAAATATTGTACCACTGTAGCTGTTCTTATACAGCAATGCTGCCATAAACAACATATTAAAACCACAGTAACACTGATACTTTATAAATAATGAAGCGCTATTACAATAGCACTGTATTCAACCTGACACTGGATGACTCTGTATAAAATTTAAGATAGCTGAGCTTCATTTAATGCAAAACAGTCAGAAGGAGGATTTAAGCCATATTAATACTTAGTTCTTTACACACTAGGCACTCTCTTGATCATTACAGTAAAACAAAGCAGTTCACAATAATCTGTGCATCAGTAGCAAACTGTCCACGAAGGTCTTTCATTTCTCCATTGAAGAAGCCAGAGAAGGGAGACTGGCATGATGTAGATTAGCCTGTTGGCTAATGAATAATTTGAAGCAGCTAATCAAAGTCCACGTGATTGAGCCCTAAAACAACTGGACAGAAATGAACATGAAATTCCACATATCAGCTTGTGTAAGGATTAAGATTAGATGTTTCAGAGAATTTTATTTTAAATCCTGAATGCAACCCTACACCACATCTGAGCTGTACTCCTCCCTTTACAGAAAAAGTGAAGTTTAGGATCCTGTTCCTCTTTTCTCTTCTATGAACTTGCACTACTTCCTTATTGAGAAAATGGCAATCATTAGGCGATGTTTGGTCATTAAAAATAAAGGATATAGATTGTTCTTTGAGCCATCAGCTCATTGGTTACTCACAGATTTTTATCTCTTAGCTTTGCCTTTCCCCTTCACTTTCCTTGCCCCCAAATATTCTCCTCTTTGACAGTAAACCCACGTGTCCCTTAACATACCACCAGAACAGACGGAGCACATGGTCACTGGACCAAATATGTAAGCCAGATGACATGCCAGCATGCATATGGTGACTGGCCTGCCATGTCCTTTCCTCTCTGTGAGACATTAATCAAGTACTCAATTTTTTCCAGTTGCTGATTAGGTATTTCTGAGACTCCTATTGCTCTTTCAAAGTTGACTCAATCTGATAAATAGACATAAAACGTTACTATGAGAGAACTGACAAAAAAAGGTGACTGCATAAGCTTCATTTTCTAAAGAAATCAGACTATAAAAGAAGAAAAAGAAAATTGTAAGGAATCCTCAGGTACCTAATCAGCAGTTAATGATGTGCTGACTAGGAAGCAATATTTTACTTTTGGACACTGCCAACTATTATGAGAAAAAAAAAAAAGCTATGAGGTAAAATAACCAACAGGAGCTCTACTAAAGAGCTGAATGATTTCACAAAATTTTAAATGCTACCTAAAATTGATTCAGCAGTTAAATTTCTTATGCTAGGTCTATAAGACCTCTCATAGGTAAACACACTCCTAATACCAGCAAATAGTTTCACTATACTCATCAAGGGCAGTCGTCATCTTGTGAATGCAAGATGAGTTCAGCGTCACTTATTTTTTAATGCATATTTCATTGCTAGCTATAGTCACTAGTGCATAATTTTGCTTATAGTTTCCTTTAAAGATTTATCACCTGGAGCATCTTTCAGCTAGCCCTAAATTCCCTATCGAAAACCAAATTCTTACATTATCTAAAAATGTGTAAAATTATTTTAGCTATGACTCATTAAAAGAGTGGGAAGTTCACCGCTACAATCATAAAAACACATGCAATCATCTTAAAATTGACTTTTCTCTGTAACTTGTACTTAAATCATAGGTGGCTTCTGTGGGCAATGTTTATGTCGTAATATGTTAATAGGGAGAAATGTGTAACCATTTTCCACTTTTTTTTTTTTTTTTTTCAGTAGTCACGAAGTAATATTTAAATCTTATCTGCAATAGAAATAACACTTCATAAGCCTGATGCTCCTTAAAACTAATGCAGCTTAAGTATGATTGCTGATCACTTGAAAATACACAAAATACACCTTGTTTTTCAGAAGGAAATGGTGGAAAGAGGCCCGAGTGGCCTCTTTTCTGAGCAATGCAGCGGAAGAACATGAATGTTTCATGTTCTAAACACTCACATCAGACTTTTAAAACCTGGCATTGCAGGTAGGCTGAATTTATCCTTCAGTATTTAAGGTTAATCACTTTCTTTTTTTTTTTTTTTTTTTAAATATCACTTGTGCAATCAGTTGAAAGGTGAAAGCTGTACTAAAAGTCTGAAAGCTGTACTAAAAGTCTGAAAGCTCCTCCACCTGATTTTTAGCTTTCTCAGCACAGCAACATGAAATCCTCCCAATCTTTGTAATTTCTCCTCAGGGTTAGAATCTTTATTTTTTCTCTTTGATCCCATCATGGCCAGGCTTAGGAGTGTATCTCTGCTCTAATCACAGAGGGATGGCCGTCCTACTTGTTTATAGACCACAGAAGCAAATCTAGAGTTATCAGGGTAGGTGACAAAACATAGGAATGTTACAGCTACAATACTGTTTCAGAGAGGTGAAAGAAGGAGTTCTTCCATGTTTCATTTGACTTTTTTTCATATTCTTTGTTGTAGGGCCAGAGATTCTGGTACCACCTGGGTTTTTCAGACTGCTGCCTATAGATGTGGGATGCATAAAACTGCATGGTATACTTTGCACATCATCAACACTACAATGATGGTGTTACTGAGGAGTATGGGCACTATTCCCAATAATCATGCATTCTTGCTGCATGGTACCTTGTACCTATTACTGAGAAAGGCTCAGTGGATTTCAGAAATCAAAATGTTCCTGTCTTAGGACAGGAATGCATGAACTTTCTGATGAAAAATGCATTAACTAGGAATACTGAAGTCACTCTAAATATTGAAGACTCACCTACAGAAATCCCAGTACATATTAGGCAAGCTAAAGTTTTCAAGCTTTTTGGATTTTTCCAACAACCTAACTTTTTCGCGCAGTGGAGAGCGTGAAAAGGCAATTTGATTGCTTCTGTGGCTTTACCTCATTTAATTTTAAACATATGTACTTTTCATGATACAGTTTACTTGCACTTTCATCATGTTTCACTCAGGAAAAAAATAAAAGAGAAACTTTCTTTAAAATAAAAACAGCATATATATATATATATACAAAGAATAAACCTATCACACTTCTGTTTGTTTTGTTTTTTTTTAATGGACAGTACAGATAGATGGAGGATAGAAGTGAAAGAGACTGATAGCATAGCAAATATAGCATAAAATTCCTATTAACTACAAAACATGGTACAGAAAATATATTTCCTATTATGGTGGATAATGTGACCAGCTCCCAGAAAAAAAATAGTACCACATTAGTATTATAAAAGCAAACACTGAAAAGTAAAATTAAAAATACTTATGATAAATACTTTAATGATAAAAAATGAAATATGAAAATAAAAAGGAACCATTTTCAGTTCTTCACTGTTTTTCATGCTACTTAAAATTCTGATACCTACAGATGTGTTTTGGCAAGCATGTTGTCTAGGGTATGATACAGTGGGCTTGAGGCCTGGTGACTTCTGTTGCATTTCTGCCATTGTCTCTAAATATAGCTATTTCAAACTTTTTTTTGTTTGTGTATATGGTGTTGTTTTTAGTTTAGTTTAGTTTTTTGTTGCTTTGTATGTTTTTTTTTGTTTGTTTGTTTTTTTTTAACTGTGTAGGAATCCAGTCCAAGTATACAGATAATGTTGACCATAATGAATCCAACAAGAGCATATGCTCCATTGTACTAATATCGTCCATATTCACTACTCCAACATATGCCGCAAACATCTTTTGGGTAATAAGTATTTTTTAATTCTTGTAGCTGTCTCCCTAAAGCCAAGAACATAATGACAAATTGTTAGGGATGCAGTAACATTCTACAGATCCTGAGAAGGAACACATTTGAAATGTAAGAAGTTTCTTATTATTTGATTCTTAGCATTGCTTTGGGTATATATCATGGCTGTTGCTAAGAGCAGTCTTTTAATCTTCTCCTCAATCTTTCCACCCTTACATGTGTTTTGTGTTGCAGTTACCAATGGTGTTTTTTTTGTTGCATTTGGTATATAAATGCACTTTATACACAGGAGTAAAACCCAAAAGAGAGTCTGCTATTAACTGTTTTTGCCCAGTTATTAATAGAGAAGGTCTTAGGGAACATCATAAACTGAACTGTGATCTGTGTGAGTTCTCTTAATTTCCAGGTAGAATTCCAATTTTAACCTTAGATTACTTTATGGAAACAAAAATAGCCTCTCTTTTCTGTGATAGAGTGCCACAAAGCAGCAGAACAAAACAATTAAAGTACATTCCTGCAAGTGAAATGAAAAATAAATTAAGAGATTCAGTTATTCAAGTTGAAGATTGTCATGTTAAGCAATCTTAATATGAATAGAACCACCTTCCTGCATACTGACATAAATCTAGTTTTTCTTTTGTGAATTCTCTTGGAGATTACATACTTGATTCAGTGAAAACATACCTTAAGAATGTAGTCTTGATTACCTGAGGCTTTTAATGTCTATTTTCCATTATTGTAAATTTCCAACAATTATCTCAATTGAAAATTAAAATTAGTGATTCCTAAGTAAACTTAAAATAGTATCACCCAATAATTTAAACTTCCTCCATTTAGTCATCTTAAAATGTAGTATGAATGTTCAACAATAGCACAGTCATTTTCTTCTAGATATTTCAATATCCATTCATGTAATTAGACATTTCAACCACTTCCAAATGAATCAAGTAAGTGGGATTTTTTATGAAACTGAAGATGTGTTCTCCAAGATCAAATTTAGATACATTTTATTATTATTATTATTATTTCTTTTTGGTAATTGTTTTACTTTTGAATGATAAACATGTGACCACATCAAATTTAGAATCTTTGTGGGTTCACTTGTGACACTGATTTTTTGTTTGTGATTCATTTCTGTCTTGTATACTATTGTTTTCCTTGCCCAACCATTGTCCAGTTCATCTCGATAGTGTTTCCTCCAAATAAGGAAATATTGAAGAGTCACTAGCCTGTAGACTTGCCCTAGATAAACAACAGAAAATCCCTGGGGGAGATTAGTGGTTTGCAAATATTTTAATGGTTTCCTCAGAGAGAAAAGTCTGTACTATTTTAATGCAAGGAAGGATTACAAACATAATCTCATACTGGGACTTGCTCTTCAGTTCAAAATTCTGTTCCCAATCAGCAAAATATCTATTATGCACACAAGACTATGACTTGTCATCCTAAGTGTTAAAAAACCTCCAGGAGGGTCTTTTGTATTCCAGGGCAAGTGGGTACCATGAGAAAGGCTGACAGAATAAAATAAAGAAGAAATTAACTCTTAGATTAAAACTCTTCAGGACATTAAAGACAAGCAAGGCCTGTGCAGGTATATTATGTTGTTCAGATGATTTCCCAATGAATAAAGCATCCAATCAGGGCTGATTTGCTCTACAATAGGTACCATTGTGTAGCAGAAAAATAAAGACAGAGTCTGTCACTTTAGTAGAAGCTGGCAAGTATTATGTACTAGCTACCCAGGAGTACTGTGTGGTCTAGCACTATCTTCCACAGTTTAGACTACCAGACTAATAACTGTGGTTGAATAACACATATATGCAGGAATCTTCAAAAGAAATATTAGTGGAGCCCTATAGCCAGAGATTACAGCCAGAGTACCTACATCAGCCAAATGAGAATTCAGTAGCATACTAGACCAGAAGTTTCTGCACATGAATTATGGAGTTTGTGAATTACAGAGTTCTTATAGACAGATGGAGCTCAGAACAGTCAGAAACAGTGGTTGTTCTGCTGCCTAATTTTTTTTTTTTTTTTTTCAAGACTACAGGATGACCACCACTAAAACATGAAATACCTGCAGCTAGAATCATTAAGGTTGGAAAAGATCCTCAAAATCATCTGGTCCAACCATCACCCTACTACCAGTGTCACCCACTAAACCATGTCCAACCTTTCCTTGAACACCCATAGGGACGGTGACACCACCACTTCCTTGAGCAACCCATTTCAATGCCTGAATACTCTTCCTGAGAAGAAATGTCTCCTCATTTCCAACCTAAGCCTCCCCTGTCACAATTTAAGGTCATTCCCTCTAGTCCTACCACTAGCTATCTGCAAGAAAAGGCCAACCGCCAGCTCCCCACACCTTCCCTTCAGGTAGTTGTAGAGAGCCATAAGGTCTCCCTTGAGCCTCCTCTATCTCATGAACTTTTTACCATAATCTTCAAAATAACTCGTTGACTTATTGACAAATAACAGTCACCTAAAGTTGAATTAAAAGAAACAAAATACCTGCTAACCTATAGGGTAAAATTCTCTCTCACTTACTGTCTTGCCCATCTTTCTGGGCTATAGTATGGTGTGATTTCAACAGCAAAATTGGTAAGATCTGAGGACCTGACTCAGATTCAGGTCATCACATCCTGGAGGCAAAAAGCAAACATAATCTCTATTTCAGAAAATGACTCTTAACACACGTTTAGAAGGAAAAAAAGGGAAAATTAAGTGTCCAGGGCAACAAGTCACTCTGAATATGCTAATAAAAAATGAACATTAAAGGTTTGTACCAGTTTCTGAATCTTCCCTTCAAATGTTGCAGCTGCATCACACTGTGCTAACAGACTTAAAACAGTTTCTTATTCAACATACTTTATCCTCTAGATTCTGTGCTGGCAGAAGCTCCATTTCCTTGAGACAAGATTAACAAATGAACTAATTTCACCCAATTAAAAAGAACAACAAACAAACAAAAAAAGCATGCTTTATAACACTGTTTGGACTGCTTTTGCATTGAAGGTTAGAGTTGCCATCTTTCTGACATCTGCCATCAGAAAAATTTTGTATGTTCTAGTTTATGTATTTCTTGCCAGAATATACAACTAGGTCACTACAAACATATCTTCATCTAATATTTAATTAGTACCGTAAAAATCAACCTTTTTGTAATGCATTTCTACTTTGATATGAACACAAATTTAGATTTTGTCTGTGAATGGTTTAGCATTTCACAGGATTTCCCCTCTCTCACTGACATGTTATCCTTTCAGATAAAACAGATCATTCCATCAGTTGGTCTCCCACTGTTGTTTCAAAACCGGCTGTTATCTTTGTTCATCCTGCCATAAAAGACTGTAATTCAAACACTCATGTAATGAAACAAGATGAATAGTTTTTTCAGCTCCCCCAAAATAGTTGTGAAGACTACTTGCCCTCATACTGTAATTTTCAGTATATTGCAAGTCAAGTTTCATTTTAGGAAAAATAAATAAACCTGTAGTGCCTATTATACTCTTCTACTTTTATGTACCATAATGTTTACATACACATGCATATTTCAAGCTCCTGGACAATAAAGCTTTTGGGTTCACAGAGTTTTTCTATAAACCATTGAAAAATGATGCTACACAAGGTAGAAAAATATATCTATAGCAGATTATTTGCTCAGCACTGTTACAAGGTTAAAAAATTGAGCGTTACAGAAAAATAATTAGTTGAGCACAACTGATAAGTTTTTTTTTTTTTTTTTTTTTTCATCAAAACTAAAACTTGTCTTGAAATTATCTGTGGAAAATCATTTCAGAATATTTCATCAAGTACTTATATATATAATATTAAAAATTGCATTCAAGTAATGACCTAATGAGAAACATATGGTAGTATCTTGCATGTATTTTTTTCCTCTATCTAGATCTTCACTTCTGCTTTTGAAATAGAAAGCATAGAATGTTACTTTCCTATTCTGCATAGGATTTACATACAGAGAATATAAGCACTTGAAAAATCCTTTAAAGAATTCAAACCTGTAACCTCAGCCTTTTCTATTAAAAATCATAATATTGTCTGGAGTGAAAAAAGTGTTTCTAGGTCATCTAATAGCTTTTTACTTTGTGGTATTGTATTAAAAACATTAGACAGTACACAACTGCTTTTCCAGCAATCTCAACAGGAGCACACAAGTTCACTTTTTTTTAATCTTCTAATTTATTTTCAAAAGTTTCCCGTTTCTTTAATGGTGAAATGAAGTAGTTATCTGCCTCCAAAAAATAACTGGAAATACCAAATAATAATTAAAAATAAAAAAATAGCTTAACTTCAGCATTTTTCCGAATATTCATATTGTTAATACCAACATTTTTTGAAATTAATAAAATTGTGAGGAAAAACAGTTTTCTAGCTTTATTTTCTGGTATTCAAAAGCAAATGCTTACTTGGATATGCTAAATTTTATTAAATTATTTTTACCAGATATTTCACAGTACTGCTAACAATTAAAGATATGAAAGAAAAGAGAAAAAGGGAAAGGGAGGGGAGGGGAGGTCTTCAGCGCATTATACTAATTTTATTTTATATTCATTTTTCCTTGGATTTTAGTTTAGTAAAGTAACTACTTTTTATAGAGGAAAAATATGTCAAAAAGATAGAAGTGTTACAGTTTTTAGCTCATAGGTTCAACCTTTTGTGTGTGTGTGTGTGTGTGTGTGTGTGTGTGTGTGTGTGTGTCATTTGGACTAAACTTTTTCATTTGGACTAAACTGTGTCATTTTGGACTAAACCATTTTGATAATAAGCTTACTTTTGAAATATTGTTTTTAGTATTAAATGCAAACAATAGAAGTACCTACTTATCTTTGCTGCACCGTATATCTTATACCTAAGCTGTTCAGTATAACACACTGCACATTTAGTCAAAATTCCATCACATCATGAAATTCACAGCTAAAGCAAATGCATTATCTTAAATATAATTACTATAAAAGAGAAAGTCTAGCATTTGACATCCCTTAAGACATCTCAGTGTAAATTTGCATGTCAAGCACAAGAGTCTCTGTTGGCAATATGTGTGAACTCGAATCAAAGGTAACACTAATTCTGTAGACATTAATAATTACTGAAAAAGCAGGAAATATTACAGTACCTGTTAACTGCAGCTCTCTCATTAAAATTCAAACAGCTAATATAGTTTTAGTACCAAGCAACAAGCTAGTACGTACTTTGAAGAACTTCCAGTGACTATTTAGACTGTCATTTGGACTATAATCAAAGACTGTTACTCTACTGAGGGCCAGTATAATATACTTTAATTTTTCAAATATCTATTTGCAACATAAATATTTCTGTCATCAGAGAGCAGATAATGCATGTTCTGCTAACCCTTATGGCTGTTATTGATGAGGGAAAAAGCAGATAAAATCCAAATGCCTGGTACATTTTCTGTTATCTGAATAATGTAAAAACCACAAACTAGTTATCAATTTTTCAGATAGCATAAAATGGAATAGTTTATTTTTTCATTATATGAATTTCATTATTTAGTAGAAGGAAATGACTACTCCATTATTTATCGTTTTCTGCTTATTTATTTAGTATATAGCTAGCCAAACATTTTGGCCCAACAGCCAAAAAGTCAGTTTAACATTCTGCAAGGGACAACACTCTTTAAAACTCAAGAATAATATGATGTTGAACTATAAAAGGTGAACAAAAAAGGAGCAAGGCATTGTCTATTATCTTTCACTCAGGTAAACAAAATAAAAAACGCACAGAAACAAAAAAGGTGAAACTATGGAATATCTAGCAGTGAGAAAACAATGATGACAAGAAATATACCCTGACTAAGGCATCTCTGTGCACCTTGAAAAGCTGAGTGGGAGAATTCTACACTTGTAAAATATTTATGCTTTTTCCATTCTGAAATTGGCTTTCAGTTTCTGTTTTACACATGACATGAACAAGTTTCAGAAATCCATACATAAGCATTGGCACTGAAATGAATACAAGATCTATCTTGAGCTCTTGTTCACAGACTCGGTAGGCAGGTGCCTGCCTATTAGTCATTTCACCAAAGACAAGACGTGGCTCAAAGAAATTCCCATAATGTGACATGGGTTTCTGTTCCCAATTCTGAAAGTCCAACCCTATCTCACAGAGCCCTGGGGTGCAAAAGTATGCCCAGTAATTGAGGACACACAGATACACCATATACAGGTCATTTTACAGGTCATTTTCAGTAGCTTGCTGGATTGCTTTATAATGTGACAACACGGGATATTAACATAACTGTTCTATCTCCACTGCCTCATAATGTGAGCACTCCCTCAAATTTGAAGACATAGATCGTATAGGCAGTTTTAATGTTACCCTTGCAGATCTCTTTCTCAGTATCTCAAAACCCTTCTCTGGTTGCTCTGATCTCCAGCTCCTTGTTCTACACATCATCTTGGATGACAGAGGTAAACTCAAACTGGCTGGTCAAAATGATATTTCGCAGACAGTCATTTCAAAAACAACTTGAAAATGTTGTTTCCTTGCTTTGCTAGAAGATGACAGGATACCATTACCCCCCATTTTTTGTGTTAATTAAAACCCAACTTTCCTATCTGCTTAATCGACGACTTCCGAACATTTTTATGCAAAGTCACCCTACTGGCAAGTAGCTTCATAAGGTCACACGGCCATCTGTGTTACTGGCATTTGGAAAGCAAGAGCAGGTCTGTGAACTGAAACAGTCTGATCAGAGCTACAAATTTTTAAGTGACTGATCTCTACCCATTATTTTCCAGAGCATAAGGGAGCAATTTGGTAAATGAGTTGCCTTGATACTTTCATGGATCTTTGAAAATGATTTTTTGTTGTTGTTCTATAAAAGCTTTCAGAATCACATGGTCTGATTTAAGTCCCTGTCTGCAGCCAAAATCCTGCACACCTTCAGAATCTACACTACAGCCAGTCAGGCTCAACATATACGTGCAAGACTCTGCCCAAACTGAAAACATTTTGACTCTATGACCTGCAAAACAAAATTACACAACATTAAAAATTTCTCATTGCTCAAAGTAGTTTTTTATTATAATTATTAATTTATCACATGTTGATTAGATAACTGCTAGACCACCTAAAAATCAACAATCTGTCACACTACTATCTGCAGGCAAACTAATGTTTCTCAATAACCAGTGTGATTCAAGAGTTCTTAGTAAAGCAATAAATACACCGTGCCAGGAACTAAAATAATAGCTGCTCTGGGTACACTTAACATTCTACGAATAAATGTGTTTTTCCATATTTTCCTTCAACTTGTCCTTCCGGTGCCCTAGCTGAAATTAAAGAACATCAAATTCTAAGCCTGTTTAACTTAGAATAGCAAAAAATTAAACCTAATAATGAAATAACTCCATACAGTGTTGTCTTTGAATCATTAGAGGATTTGCAGATAGTATCTTGTGAATGCAAACAAGATAATCATACAAGCACAGATACCAAATAGCCCTTTTTCCAAACACTAGTGGGCATGCATATTCAACAAAATGCAAATATTGACTTTTCTGATAGCAACTAGATCAGATTGCTAAGGTGTCTGATGGGACCCTGTAATCCCAGCGTGAGAAACAGTACTGACCTTCATGCTCTGTATGGTTAGCATGTAGTTTACTTGCTTTTATGATTCCCCTAACCTCTAAGCATTTTCCGCAATTGGAAGAATAAAGTAGACGTGTGGAAAAGGGCAGTCTGAGTCAGTACAAAAAGCTTGAAAGAAAGTAAACAGGCTTCATGTCTCATAATATCTCTCTAGAGATGCATGGAAAGGAAGAAATGCCATTTGCAATTGACTGCTTATAAAGATAAGTGAGCACATAAAAAGACTTTTTTTTTCTTAATAAGCAAGAAAAGAGTGTCGTAAGAGGTCACACACCTGCATGTTCAGCAATCAATATGTCTAGCGCGTATGTTAGAATATGCAGACACATTAGAAATGTTAATGTTTTAAAGAGCATTGATCCAGACTGATTGTACACAGCCCTGTGGATAGTCACTTTCTGAGTGACACACTTTACCAAAACTAAAAAAAAAATAAAAGTAACAAACCAAGCTTTAAATGAGAAACTTCTATACTACCAGATACTTTAGCTAATATGTTTTAATCTTGAACTAATTTACATTTCCAAATCTTTCCTAATCCAACACTTCAAATTGAAGTAGAAATAAAGAAATGGAAGGGAATAGCCTCAAGATTTTCTGCTATTTTTATTATGCTTGCAGTAAATGACATAATACCTTCAAAAGCACAGTAATGGTACCAGTCCTTATTGTGAACAAGTGGGAGTCTAAATTCACTCTTCATGCTAATTCCCTACTAAATTTGCAAAAAAACAGCAAAGCTAAAAACCTAAAACCCAAACCACCATCTATTTATGGTTTAGTTCTGACGTTCTGTGTGTTTACGTCAATGAACATATACACACATACTTCTATAACTTTGTTTATATCTAGTTATAAAGAAACGTATTGAACAGCCCTAGAAAGACTGTTTAAGGAACATAAATACATTCTCTTTAGATTTTGTGATGCTGTATGACTTCTGCAAATCTAATTTCACTAATCATACTTATAACTCTGCATGCTGCTTTTATTTTGAGACATCAATGACAATTATAAATAGTAACAAGATTTTTCAGTGTTTCTGAGGGAAGAAGGTCAGGTTACTGCTAATTAGATCAGAGTGCAAGCTGCATAAATGATCCTTTGGGCATAGAAATTATGATAACAGAATATTATTTTATTTTTTTATTTTTATTTTCCCCATTCATAGTGTATTTTTAGTGTGCAATTATCCTTAAAGCTAAAAAAACACAGCTTTCACATTTTATGAGGAAGAATCAATGTGTGCTAATTGGAACCTCGGTGCCATACAAATGGGATTTTTGTATGTCTTTCTATTTGCTAAAGTTTTTTATTTGTCCCTTCCTCCCGAGAGCCTTCATTCAATCAGTTCTATGCAGGATTTTATAAAGCTCGGGAAAATGCTTGCCTGAATATTCTGAGATTAATTTATTTTAGAACTGTAATAAAACTTTTTCATAAATTTCTATTCAAGCAACGCCATCACTGATTTTTATGGAGTTTAAAGAGAATAACAACATCAAGATTTGACTGATTATTGCTAGTGGGCCAGTATTCACAATTGTATCTGTGTTCTTTGTATATAATTTGAATTGAAAGTAATTTGAACCTTATTACTGCAAGCTTTTGCATTGAGACTCTGCCAGTATGGTGATCTAAGCCTATACTTAAACTAAGTCTAGACGGGAAGCCAACTGCTAGAAAAATAAGAGATTTTAGCCAGTGGACAGCATGGGTAACTAGATTCTATATGCTACAAAGTCCAGCAAGCATGAAGAGAAGAAAGCCTCAGACTACTTTAGAATACAGAAAACATTGCTTACAGCATTGTATTTAGATATGTAATCATTTTTGTCAAATGTGTTAGCTTATTTAACCAAGGACCAACCAGGACTTTGTCAGTCATGGGTTTGCTTTTTAACTCGTCCCCATGCAAGACAATTCTAAGAGGTGTACAGAGAAAAAACTGTCCTAGGCTGGCAATGCTGATAAAGTTTTTGATCAATAACTGATGCCTAAACTGCCAAATGACTCCACTTGTAGCTCTGCAGATCAAAAGTGACAATTTGTTGCCATTCACATAATACATGGCTCTTCTTTCAGTATTTGAGCAAAATAAAATTTGATAAGGCTTGTTCTTGACTTCCTCTTATCCTATAAAGCCCATTCCTCCTCGGACTCTTAAACTGAAGACTGTGTGTCCTATGACTAAAATAAAAGCTAGAAGTGATTTCAAAACTTGATCTCTAAAAGCTTTGGAGGTTCAAAAGCATATCCTACTCTTGGGGTAGGTTGTGTTTTGAAGCTCTACACATGAGAAAACAAAATAGCCGAAATAGCCTGTTCTCTCCTGAGTATAGAGCTTACTTTCTGTACAATATTCAAAAACATGAATGGCTGGTATGAAAAAATGGAAAATTTGCTTGTACAAAAGAGAGCAGAGGTGGGAAAAGAAACATGTAACTTTGTCTTCCATTCTCTTAGGCAAAACACGCTAAGTTTTCACATACAAAACACCGATCACTGAAGTAGCCCTTCTCTGTATCTATTCAAGATTAAATTTAGCCTGAAACGTGAAGGTTCAGACATGGATACAGTATGTTAGCTGACGTTTAAATACTGTCATATAAAATACATTCTATTATTCTTCTGTCTCTGAAAGTTACTCTAGTTCCTTGAAATTTGTCTCACCTCATCTTCAATATAAACCTGAAAATCAATTATTTCAGCAATATATACAGATCTATAAATTAGTACCTCCACCAGCCACTTCTTGGCAAAGCATTGTTTTCCTTCAAGCTATGCTGTGATTTTTTTTAATGTGGATTTAAAACAACAGCAAATACTATTTTTCCTTTTTTTGACAATATCTAACTCATATTTAAATTTTAACAAACTTTTAAAAAGATATTTTAAAAAATGCCCAGAATTCTGATGATTAGGATAGGAAGACGAATAGAAAGGAGAAAAGGATTGATTGATTTATTAAATATGTATGCAACTGCATAATCAGAGGTGCTCCATCTTTTTCTACTAATTGCTTACATAGCTACAATGTAAGCACAATTTTTAGTTCGACTAGAGAGAATTAAATGTTAAGGTATAAACTAATTACCCAGTGCTTTAATTAAATTAAATTTAAATAGCTTTACTGCTTCTAGTTTTAATCTGTGGAATATCTATGGCTAGCCAACATCTACATGGACAAAAAAGTACATCTTCACAAGATAAAATTGCCTCATTTAAAGCCCATTAATGTCCCTTTGTACTGAAATTATTTTCTTAGGAAGTTGTGTATAAACGGTGACCACTTCCAGTGCAGATTTTCTGGGGAAAAGAATTGCTGGCTACCTCACAGTATTGTGAAGAAAAGAATTGCTGGCTACTTAGTTTCAAAAATAATAATAATAATATTAATAATAAATAAAAAGAAAAAAGAAAACACAGTAGAGCTGTTTTAAGTTCTGAATACTGTAATATTAAGAGTTATGTTAATTTATGTAATACCCATGGGATTTTGCTTATTTCTAGAGCAGCATACTACATCATTCGCTATCTGCCTGATACTTTACTATCTGTACAGTAGATGTATCAGTAGATGCCCATACAACTAACATT